>NW_024498551.1:119274-228252 GCF_017590055.1 Onychostruthus taczanowskii
TCCCCCCGGGTACAAGGGGACCCCCCCCCCCCAGCCGGGTCCCTCTCAGCTCTTTTTTTTTATTATTTCTTTTATTTATTTATTTATTTTATTTTTTTTTCCCTCTGGGTGTTTTAGTCCCAGGGATTTTTGTTCATTTCTATGCTTTTATGTATACACATACTGCATACACAATTAATTTTAAAATTAATTTCTCCTCTTTTTTGGCAGCAAACAAAACACTATTTAGCTAAATAAAACACAATTTTGGTTTGGGACTGCTGTCGCAATTCCCATCGTGTTGTGAGCATCATTCCCAAAATATGAAGGATGTGGAATTGTTGGAGGAAGTCTAGCAGGGACAAAAATGTAGATAAAAGGGCTGGGAAAGCTGGGAATATTCAGCCTGGAGAAGAGCAGGGTCTAAAGGGAGATGGAGAGGAATTCTTCATCAGGAGCTGGAGTGACAGAGGGAAAATTTAGGTCAGTTATTAGGAAGAAATTCCTCCCTGTGAGGGTGAGGAGGCGCCGGCAGAGGCTGCCCTGGGTCCCTGCAGTGTCCAAGGCAGGGCTGGACCAGGCCTTGGGTGATTTTGTGAAAAACGCCAGTCATTTGTTGTTAAAATTTAAAAAGTTTCATAGTAATAAAATGGTTATAAAATTAGCAATATAGTTAGAGCAATAAAAATTTGGACAATTGGGATTTGAACAACACAAGACAATAAAAACAAAGATTTAGGGACAGTCCAGGTACCTTTTCCTGGGGAAAATAAGCCCAAAAAAGGAGCCACGTTAACAGAGGATTAACCCTTTAAAGCAACAGCCTGTTCATGTTCACACAGCTCATCCATGATGCACAAATTCCATTGGAACACAGGATTCTGTCTGGGCAGTGTCAGCTTCTTCCTCTGAATCCTGGCCTGAGGCAGGAAGAACTTCATTTCTTCTGATAATGGAGCAAGAAATTGTTTTTCTCTGAAAGACTTAGGTGTCCTGTGGCTGCTATCTTGGTGGGAGTACCTCATTCCTTTATTAAAAAAAAAAATCTTACATAGCACAGTTTCTATTTTAACATTACATTATAACCTAAAACTATATTTAACACACTACTTAAAAAACGAATACAGCACAACTTTCTAACATAACACATACAATATTAATTTGAATATTTGTGCAAAGCCAATTATAAAATACGCATTTTTCACACAGAATAACCTTCTAAGATAACACATATAATATTCATTTGAACATTTACAAAAAGCCAATCATAAAATCTGCATTTTCCACAATCTGGTCTGGTGGAAGATGCTGCCCAGGGCAAGAGTGTTGAGCATTAATTAATTTTCAAGTGAATCCCAACCCCTTAACCTCACATAATTCCAGATTTACACGAAGATTTAACAACCCTGTAGGGCGTGGTGCGTGGGCGTGGCGCTCAGGAAAAGACGGCTCTGTGGATGAAAAAACCACCTGCGGCATTTTGGGGCAAAAATTCCCCTTTTCCTTCCCCCCTTTTCCCTTTTTTCCCTTTTTTCCCTTTTTTCTCCAGCCCTTTCCCCATCCCTGACAGGCGCCGCGGCGAGGGGCGGGGGATCCCCGCTGGCGGCCGGGCCCGCTGACAGCGGCGTTGGGGCCGGGGCTGCCCCCGGGGCTGCGGGAGGCGGCAGCCGCGCCCGGCCGGGGGGCTCCGGGGCTGGGGAGGCGCCGGAGAGCGGCCCCTCGTGGGTCCCGGTGCCGCCCCGTGCCCGGGGCTGCGCATCCCCGGAGTTCGGTGTTTCCCCGGTGCTGCCCCGATGGAGCCGGGGGTCTCCCTTGCCAAATATTTTTTGGGTTTTTTGGGATTTCGGCTGGTTTATTGGGTCGGTGTCTTGTAGACTTCGTGGTCTTCCTTCACCAAAATCGTACTTGGGAAGTTTTATCCTGCTTTATTTATTATTTCATTGCGGTTTTAATGCTCTTTTAGCTATATTGAATTTGGGTTCAGGTGGTTGAGCCTCGGCCTTTCCCAGCCAAAGCCGAAATGTGTTCCCATCCTTGTCCCTGACACCCCAACTCCCGCCTGTGGCCCTTGCTTTGTGGTTCTGCACCCCGTTAATTATGGAGCAGGGAGCTGCGAGCTCCTTTTGGAATGTGGGTTTCCATCCCGTGGCCTCGGGACAGGAATTCCCTCTCCCGAGTGCTGTCAGGGAGCTGGAGCTGCTGGCAGCAGGGACACAACCTGTGCCTTTGCCCTCATCCCTTAAAAGCTCCTCAGTTTTCATTTTCAGCACCTCCTTTTCTGCTTTGTTTTCCCTGTCCTACTTGCTCAGGAATTTAAATCCACCTGCTCTTGTTTTCCAGGGTTTGGGGTGAATTCTTTAAGACTTGTGGTCATCCTGGAGGACCTTGGGATCATCCCTGGTGCCTCTCTGGGAAAAGGGAAATTCTTCTTTCCTGCTTTTTTTCCCTGTCCTCCTTGCTCAGTAATTTAAATCCCACCTGCAGTTTTTTTTCCAGGGGTTTGGGGTGAATCCTTATCCTTGAGGACCTTGGGATCATCCCTGGTGCCTCTGTGGGAAATGGGAAATTCTTCTTTCCTGCTTTTTTTCCCTGTCCTCCTTGCTCAGTAATTTAAATCCCACCTGCAGTTTTTTTCCAAGGATTTGGGGTGAATCCTTATCCTGGAGGACCTTGGGATCATCCCTGGTACCTCTGTGGGAAACAGGCAAATTCTTCTTTCCTGCTTTTTTTCCCTGTCCTCCTTGCTCAGTAATTTAAATCCCACCTGCAGTTTTTTTCCAAGGATTTGGGGTGAATCCTTATCCTGGAGGACCTTGGGATCATCCCTGGTACCTCTGTGGGAAACAGGCAAATTCTTCTTTCCTGCTTTTTTTCCCTGTCCTCCTTGCTCAGTAATTTAAATCCCACCTGCAGTTTTTTTCCAAGGATTTGGGGTGAATCCTTATCCTGGAGGACCTTGGGATCATCCCTGGTACCTCTGTGGTTTTTTGAGGGGTTTGGGGTGAATCCTTATCCTTGAGGACCTTGGGATCATCCCTGGTGCCTCTGTGGGAAATGGGAAATTCTTCTTTCCTGCTTTTTTTCCCTGTCCTCCTTGCTCAGTAATTTAAATCCCACCTGCAGTTTTTTTCCAAGGATTTGGGGTGAATCCTTATCCTTGAGGACCTTGGGATCATCCCTGGTACCTCTGTGGGAAACAGGCAAATTCTTCTTTCCTGCTTTTTTTCCCTGTCCTCCTTGCTCAGTAATTTAAATCCCACCTGCAGTTTTTTTTCCAGGGGTTTGGGGTGAATCCTTATCCTGGAGGACCTTGGGATCATCCCTGGGGCCTCTGTGGGAAAAGGGAAATTCTTCTTTCCTGCTTTTTTCCCTGTCCTCCTTGCTCAGTAATTTAAATCCCACCTGCAGTTTTTTTTCCAGGGGTTTGGGGTGAATCCTTATCCTGGAGGACCTTGGGATCATCCCTGGTGCCTCTGTGGGAAATGGGAAATTCTGGCAGCTGCTGGAACATATGGGGAGAGATGGGCTCTAAAATCATCATCTGTCTGCCTGCTTGAGTTCTTCAGAAGTGTTCTTACCCAGAGCTTTTCTCAGCTGTCTGAGAGTAGAAAAGAGACTCTCTTTTTTTTTCATTTTAAACAGTTCTAAGTCTGAAACATCTTGGTTTAAAAGACAAAATTACCACAACTTCTTTTTGGGCTTGAATTGGTTGCTACAGGCAGTCAGTTGCTTAAAAAGGTTTGAGTGATAATAACCAGTGACAAAATTTGAGTTACAATTTCCAGAAGAAGCTTTTTTTTTTTGAGTTGTTTTCAAAAGTTTAAACTGTCCTGGAGGATATAAAAAGCAGTTTTTTTCCTTGGTGGAAGAGACAGAGATATTGGTAAAAATGGCAGTGCTGTTGTTACAAGAGAAAAGTGGCAGTAGCACATGGAGTTATTGAATTAAAGGTATTTAAAAATAGATATTGTTGTCTATGGGATTGTTGGCTTTTTAAAAATTAAATTAATTTCTCTGCTGTTGAAGGGCTGCTGCTGTTGTGGGCACATTCTCCCCTCCAACGAGCTCATGAGTCCCACTCCAGCTTGCAAAGGGAAAAAAAAAATCTGTCATGAGACCTGTTGTGATTGTTCTGTGACATCAAAATCTGTGTTTGTCCCTGGTTTTGTGTCCCTTACCTGTGGCACAGGTGTGCCCATTGTGGGTTGGGAATAACCAAAGGATTTCCAAGGGAAGGTCTGGTTTGCTGGGACCCTTACCTTTTACTAGATGGGCAGAAATCAATGGATTTTCTCCAGAAAAATCCCCTGGAGGGCACTGGAGGTAGAGAGCTCTCAGGGAGCTCCTGACTCACCCTGTGGCAGCTGGGATAAAATTTTAGGAGAATTCCCAAACTGCTTTTCCCTCAGCAGTCAGTGTTGGCTGATGTTGGCACTCACAGCCTAAGGGTGGAGGAACCTTTGCTCCAGACACTTGGTTATGCAGATTTTTAGTAATTTTGCCTTTATTTGCATATGAATAGGCACCTACAGAATTACCCTGCACCTCTAAATTCAGCTCTGTGCTTCCAGCCCTGCAGTCAGCTCTGGGGCCAGGTTAAAAACCAGGAGAAACCCTATCTAACTTCCCAATTTTCCTCCCACTGGAGCATTTTTGCAGGGTGTTTTACCATCTCTGTCCTCTGCCTTTCTTCCCAAAAAATCTGTGTCCTGTTCCAGGTGCTTTCCCTGAGCGTGGCCTCTGCTCCCAGCACTTCTGTGGAATATTCTTCCTGACAAGACAGGTCCCCTGGGATTTCTGTCTGCCAGGAAAAAAACCCAGCAGATTCTGATTGCAAAGTGTTTTATTTGTTACCTCCTGTAAAGCAAACAGGAACTTTATTCCAGAGAAATGTCTCCATCTCTAAACATTTTAAGGATGCTTGTGCCCTGATCCAAGGGGTCTTGAGCTCCTGTTTCCCCTGTTCAGGAATTGTGATGCACAGAAATACTTTAAAGCTTTATTCCAGAGAAATGTCTCCATCTCTAAACATTTTAAGGATGCTTGTGCCCTGATCCAAGGGGTCTTGAGCTCCTGTTTCCCCTGTTCAGGGATTGTGATGTGCAGAAATACTTTAAAGCTTTATTCAAGAGAAAACTCTCCATCTCTAAACATTTTAAGGATGATCCAAGGCTCCTGTTTCCCCTGTTCAGGAATTGTGATGCACAGAAATACTTTAAAGCTTTATTCTAGAGAAATGTCTCCATCTCTAAACATTTTAAGGATGCTTGTGCCCTGATCCAAGGGGTCTTGAGCTCCTGTTTCCCCTGTTCAGGGATTGTGATGTGCAGAAATACTTTAAAGCTTTATTCCACTTTTTATTTCTCTTTTCTGAGTGTGGTCTGTCTTCCTTAGCCAAGAAAAGACAAGGAATTTGAGAGAGGACTGTGGGAGGCCACAGAGTTAGTAGTAATATTCTGGGATTTCTAACACTTAGCTGAATTGGTTTTAATGTCCCTTGGAGCTGAAGCAATGAAAAGAGCCAAAATAAAAATATTCACCTTCCAAACATGACATGACAGTGTGTTTTCATCAAGAAAAGCAGCAGCAGGGATGAAAAGAGGGGAAATCTCAGTTAATGTTGCTGAGGGGGTGTGGGGAAACATACCTGGGAGCTGGCATTTTATTTTTGGGAAAGCAGAGGATCAGAAGAACAGAAATGGGCAGAAAGGGGAATAAGGATGAATTCCAGCTATGAAAACAGTGCATGGCACTAGAGAAATCATTAACGAGCAGCACGTAGTTCCAGGTGGCACGTGTCAAAACGGATCTTAAAATGCCTCATAGTTAATTTTTTTGGGGGAAGAACAATTTCAGGAGGGATTTGAGATCTGCAGAAGCTGCTGGCTGGGGAGGATCTTAAAATGCTTCATGGTTAATTTTTTTGGGGGGAAGAACAATTTCAGGAGGGATTTGAGATCTGCAGAAGCTGCTGGCTGGGGGTTTGGTGTGGTTTGCTTTGTGGGTTGGTGCTGAGGATGTGTCCTGCTCATCACCTGAGAGCCCGTGCAGGGATTTATTTGCTGCTGGGTGGTTTTGGATGCAGCAAAAGTTTTGTTACCTTAAATCCCAAGTGTCACATGAAGGCTTTTTCTCACCTAGAGATGGGGCAGCTGGGTTTGAAAAACTTGTATTTTGTTCTCAGCCTCGTGTGAAGGGTGACACAATATAGATGTTATAATTCTAATCAGAATTAACTATTTCTTAACTAAAATATATTAATGGTTGAGTCTGACACCATGGGTGAGGGATAACTCAGAACAAGACTTGGAATACAGATGTTATAATCAGAATTAACTCTTTCTTAACTACAATATATTAATGGTTTAATCTGACACCATGGGTGAGGGATAACTCAGAACAAGACTTGGAATGTAGATGTTATAATTCTAATCAGAAGTTAACTATTTCTTAACTACAACATATTATAATGGTTTAATCATTATAATCATATTATAATGACACCATGGATGAGGGATAATTCAGAACAAGACTTGAACTATATATGTTATAATTCTAATCAGAAGTTAACTCTTTCTTAACTACAGTATATTAATGGTTTAATCTGAGCCCATGGATGAGGGATAACTCAGAACAAGATTTGGAATGTAGATGTTATAATCAGAATTAACTATTTCACAACTACAATATATTATAATGCTTTAATCTGATCCCATGGATGAGGGATAATTCAGAACAAGACTTGGAATGTAGATGTTATAATCAGAATTAACTATTTCATAACTACAATATATTATAATGCTTTAATCTGATCCCATGGATGAGGGATAATTCAGAACAAGACTTGGAATACAGATGTTATAATCAGAATTAACTCTTTCTTAACTACAGTATATTAATGGTTTAATCTGACACCATGGATAGAGGACAACTCAGAACAAAACTTGGAATGTAGATTTTATAATTCTAATCAGAATTAACTCTTTCTTAACTACAGTATATTAATGGTTTAATCTGAGCCCATGGATGAGGGATAACTCAGAACAAGATTTGGAATGTAGATGTTATAATCAGAATTAACTATTTCTTAAATGCAGTGTATTAATGGTTTAATCTGAGCCCATGGATGAGGGATAATTCAGAACAAGACTTGGAACTTCATGCAGCAAACATGGAAGGCAGAAACACAGATAAGTTCCTCACTCACATGGTTAAATATGATCATTTCAGGTCTTTAAAGTCCCAAGCATCTGAGTTTTCAGAGTGAATCTTGCAAGTTGTTTTAACTGTGGCTGCCACCAGTTGGCTGCTCATCTGCTTTGACATCCACAAGGTTTTAAAGCACAACCTGCAGGAGGAGTGGAACAGAGAAAGGAAAGTGAGAAAAGAAAATAAATAGTGGCATCACTGCTGAGGAGGAGCAGCGAGGGAAGAGCCAGGGAGCTTGAACTTGGAAAGGCACAGAGGAAGGACCTGGGCATTCAGGGAGGTGAAATCCTGTGAATTAGAGGGGAATTAGGAGAACATTACACTGGTGGAGCAAAATGGTGATCAGGGCCAGGATTAGCATTGTGTTGTCTGTGCTGAGATTAATTAATGGATAAATAAATGACCTGCTCTGTGTTTGTGGGGGCCATCCATTGTTTTGGGATAGTTACTGATCCCCTTAGAGTAGGATGTGAACACCTTGCTCTGATTCCCACTCTGCATTTTGAGCCTTGCAGTTTGTAAAGGTCAGGGTGTGATTCTTGCTGTTGGTTTCATGAAGCTGATTAATTCATTTTCTCTGTAAGAAAATATCTGAAGTATTGGCACTGCTCTGCACTCCACTCACTAGAGAGGGAAACAGTGGTGTGAGCACAGATTTGCATGATGGCATGTGGGATTGTCCCTTTTCTTGGGCTTGAATAATACAAATTCAGCTTTAGCTCAGAATTATTTAATTCAGGCTTTGGCTCAGAATTATTTAATTATTATTTAATTCAGGCTTTAGCTCAGAATTATTTACCTGCTGGCCAGTTTTCCTTGCACATTGATGTATATATATTCATGTGGCATTGTCCCTTTTCTTGGGCTTGAATAATACAAATTCAGGCTTTAGCTCAGAATTATTTAATTATTATTTAATCCTGGCTTTAGCTCAGAATTATTTACCTGCTGGCCAGTTTTCCTTGCACACTGGTGGATAAGAAAAAGCCCATTTTTGGTGACATGGTGAAGCCTGTTGGACAAACACTGAGCCTTGAACTGGGCAGTGCCACTGACCTTCTGTGCCCATGTCACACTGCTCTACCCTATTTTTCTCCTTCTAAAATGGAGATTTTATCTAATTACCTCTGCTTTTATCAGTAATAACAGCAGCTTTGATTGCTGAGGATGTGTGTAGTTGGAAAGCCAGAGCTGCAGCTAGAAACCCCCAGGAATAAAGTGCACAGAACACATGGAAATAAGTTTGTTTTCTCTGAGGACTTAGCCAGGGAAGCCTGGCTTTGTGTCTGGCTGCATCTGGTGTTCCCAGCAGCATTTCTTCTGCCCCCACTACTCCTGGCATCTCTTGGTGTCCACTGCAGTTGCCTTGGTGCTTTCTGGTGTTGCCTTTCACATTCCTGATCCTTTTCCCTTCTCATGCTCCTGAGCCACCCCAAAACCATCTCCTTGTGCTGCTTCCCCAGTTTTTGTCTGGCCAGAGGGGCTGTGGCACCTGCCAGGTGCTCTGTGCTCCTGCTGACCTGCCAGGATGCCAAACATCCCAGAAAAGTGCTGGGCTCCTTGAGAGCTTCATCTGAAACTCATTTTGAGATCGTGACATCTTTCCGTGCCGTTGCTCACAATTAATGACTTAATAAATGACTTCATGGCCGTAGGGAAGGTAAGGACAGAAGATTCAGGCTGGTTTGGTGCCTGTGATGCACTTTTCAGCAAATCACTGTTTTTTCAGACCTTTTTCTGATCCATTTCATTTCAAAACTGTTCTGGGATTTTGGGATTTTTGTCTGCGTGACAAGGAGCACAGGTTTGGTTTGTTCTCTGGCAGGGAGAGAAGCTCAGGGTCTGGGGACCCTCCCAAACTTAGAGCTTGACTCTAATTTCCTGTAGTTAAGATGATTCCCTCTATTATTTTCTGCTAAATAGGTCAGTTTTATGTTCCTACCAGTGTCTGTGCTGGTGGAAGTGTGGATGTTGCTATAGGATGTGAAATAAAACAATGTGGGTATTGGAATGGTGGATATTGGAATTTCTATGGTAAAAAGAGGGACATTCAATTTTTGACTTTAATATTTATAGATTTTAAAAAGAGACAGTGGATTGGAGGGTGACAGTGCCACCTCTCCAATGACACTGGACAAACCAACAGTCTGTTAAATTTCTCTTCTAGAAAAAAAGGCAAACCAATAATTATTCAGAGGAAAACACATAAGAAAATTCATTACAAGAATGTAAAATCAGAAAGCTCAGAAGAACAGGGTGACGTGTGGCCTTCCCTCCTGTCCTGCTTCAGGAAGCACAAAAAGCAGTGTGTGAATGTTTGGGGTTGGCATCTGCTCTCCCATCCTTCTTCCTGAACTGAGGAAAATCCTCAGCTAACGAGGATTTCGTGGTGTGTTTGTAAACTGATGCACACGTGGCTCAGGCTCAGCTTTCCTGGTGGCTCACATAATTAAAACCAGAATATTGCAGGGCTTTGGGTGCTTCCTCATGGCTTTCATTCAAAACCAGAATATTCCTGGGCTTTGGGTGCTTCCTCATGGCTTTCATTTAAAACCAGAATTTTGCTGGGCTTTGGGTGCTTCCTCATGGGTTTCATTTAAAACCAGAATATTGCTGGGCTTTGGGTGCTTCCTCATGGCTTTCATTTAAAACCAGAATTTTGCTGGGCTTTGGGTGCTCTCTCATGGCTTTCATTTAAAACCAGAATTTTGCTGGGCTTTGGGTGCTTCCTCATGGGTTTCTTTTGCCTGCTCCTTCCTCAGATGCTGCTCCTCCAGTGCATCCAGGAGCAGCAAGGCTGGGACTACCTGGGCTCAGGTTATAAATAAAAAAATGAATTTGATGGTCAACATTAAAATCTGTAGCCATCATTTGAAATGTCATGTGGATCGTTTGGAAATTACACTTTTTATTTTTCACTTACCATTTAAAAGTGTTTTGCAGATAAATTGGGGTTTTGAAGGAGGTGACTGGAAGCGTTGGTGTCTTGGAACATCAGCTGCTGTGCTTGTCTGAAGTACAATAGTTTGCTTTCTAATTGCTTTTATAGATTATATATTTATATATTACTTTATATTTTGTTTAATATTATTTATATATTGGTTTTGTATATCATTATTTATATATTGGTTTTATATATTTATATATTGGGTTTATATATTATTTAGATATTGGGTTTTATATATTATATATTGGTTTTATATATTTTATATATATATAATATACATTGTAACAAGCTGATCTGCTTGCTGGGAGTAAAACATAGCAAAGTACTAAACGGAAGTTTTTTCTTTCCTTATCTTTCCCTTATATATTATTATTATTATATATTATTATTTCTATATGGGTTTTAGGTATCATTATTTATATACTGATTTCACATTTCTACATTGTTTTTCTTTAATTTAATTAACTAAAACGAATTAATTTAATTTCTGTCAGAAAATCCACGTTTATGCTGTGTGTCTTTCCCCCCCTAGAGTGAAAGATGCTGAGTGCCCACAGTGGAACAGCTCTCCTGAGGAACACACCTCTGTAAACCTTCCCTCAAAAAATCACCTGCAGGCAGATCTCCTGTGATGGACCCTCGGAATACTGCTATGTTAGCCTTGGCTTCTGATTCTGAAGGGTTTGCTGGGAAAAGCCCCTCTGTGGTAAACATTGGCACCTTGGTGGGCAAAGGGGAGGCAGAGCTCGAAGGCTGCGGCAAGGAGGAGGAGGAGGGGAGGAAGAAGAGCAGGGAGGGGAGCGCCGAGAGCGGCCACGGCGAGGCTCTGGGCGATGCGCAGCAGCAGTTCTCCGTGAAAGAAACCAACTTCTCCGAGGGAAACCTCAAACTGAAGATTGGCCTTCAAGCAAAGAGGACAAAAAAGCCTCCCAAGAACCTGGAGAATTATGTCTGCCGGCCTGCCATAAAAACCAGCATCAAGCAGCCAAGAAGGGCTCCCAAGAGCGGGAAGATGACAGAGGAGAAGGGCGAGCACTGTCCTTCAAAGCAGGTGAGTGATGTGGCTGTGGGGTGGCTTGCAGGTCATGGTGCATTTCAGCTGGGTTTAAAAGCTTCATGGTCTCTGCACCGCTGTGTTCTGCTGGTTTGGTGTGTGACCTCTGGTGCTGAAGTGTCTGGAGTTAGAAATGGTTTTATTTTGTGGCCATTAGCAGGAGAAAATGCTCTTTCACAGTGTGCCAGGTTGGTGTCTCAACAGCAGTGGGAGATGATTCCCATGTTCACTTGAGCTGGGTTCATTTCTGAAAATCAGTGGGGAGATTTGGAGTCTTTTCTTAACAAAGTGAAGGGTTTGGGTGTCTTGTCTCTCTTGAGATGGGGCTCTGGATGTGCTGTGCTTGCCTCTGCTGGTTGGGTTTCTGTTTTTTCCTACCTGTTAGAAGCTTTGTTTTGCTGTGTCTCAGCTGTCACTGCTCAGGCAGGGCCTGAAAAGTAAGACAAGACTTTTCCAAATGATTTAAAGACCAGCCTGGTGGTAGCTGCATGTAAATGTTGGAGAGATGTGCCAGGGCTTTTCCAAAGCCTGCCTCGAGGATTTGTTTTGATGATCTCCATGATGTAATCAGTAAGAGCAGCAGTAGCAGATAGGGAAAGCAGGATAAATGGCAAGGGTTACAAATACAGTTGGATAGAGATTAAATTTTTGAAGGGTTTGGTTACAGCCTGCTCTTTTTTTCCCCCATAAACGTAAAAGTTTTGGTAATCAAGGTTAGAATGTACCCTTGTGTAGTACTGCCTGGGGAATCCAGGGAATCCCTGGAAGCTGGAGTCCTTCCTCTGCTGGGGTTTTCTCTTCAGGGGGCTCCAGAGCTTCCCAAGGCTGAAGCATTTCCATTTCTCCAGCCTGTGTCCTGTCCTCAAGGCTCCCTGCACCAATCTGTCCTGAGGCAGAGCCTGCCCGAGGGAAGGAAAATTCCTCACCTTGTGCTGAGGTGATGTGTGCCTGCCATACCCAGACATTTCCCTCTCCCCTGCCATCCCCACACCTTCCCTCTCCCCTGCCATCCCCACACCTTCCCTCTCCCCTGCCATCCCCACACCTTCCCTCTCCCCTGCCATCCCCACACCTTCCCTCTCCCCTGCCATACCCACACCTTTCCTTTCCCCTGGCATACCCACACCTTTCCCTCTCCCCTGCCATACCCAGACATTTCCCTCTCCCCTGCCATACCCAGATCCTTTCCTCTCCCCGGCATACCCAGACCCTTCCCTCTCCCCTGCCATACCCAGACCCCTTCCCCTGGCATACCCACACCTTTCCTTTCCCCTGCCATGGCATGCCCAGACCTTTCCCTCTCCCCTGGCATACCCAGACCCTCTCCCCTGGCATACCCTGACTGAAGTTGGCCTTGAGGAAGAGTCACCTTAAAGAGAAGGGAAGTTTGGGGATCACCTCACTGTGGCCTTCCAATGGCAGGGAGAGAATCCTTACAAATCTTCACAAGGGCCTGCAGTGCCAGACAGGGGCAATGGCTTTACCCTGCCAGAGGGCAGGGTTGGGTGGGATTTTGGGCAGGAATTCCTCACTGTGAGGGTGTGAGGCCCTGGCACAGGTGCCCAGAGAAGCTGTGGCTGCCCCTGGATCCCTGGCAGTGCCCAAGGTCAGGTTGGATGGGATTTGGAGCAGCCTGGGACAGTGGAAGGTGTGGAATGGAATCTTTAAAATCCCTTTTAGCCCAAACCAGTCTGGGATTCTGAGTAATAAATTATGTGCTTACAAAACAAGGGTGCTGGATGTTATGTGTAAGGACTAAAATTGCTTTTTCCAGGCTCTACAGTGCACTCACATTGGGGTTTTCCTCCTCTGGCAACAGAGGTGTTTGCAGTCAGCCTATTGAACAAGAAATTCTCAAGTGCTCGTTGTGTAACTTCAGATTTTGGCAGTGGTTTTTATTTTACATTCTTCCATTTCAGAACAAGCTTATTATTTCTAATGATGTTTCTAACTTTAGCTTGAAAAACATCAGAAAAGTTGATGGCAGTTTGTTATTACACTGATGGTTTTCTTTTGTTTATTTTTAAATTTTTCTTTCTTTTTTTGTTGTTGTTGTTTTTTGGTTTGGTTTTTTTTTGACAGTGTTGCAATGAGTTGAGTATTGGAACAGTCTGGAATATCCAACTAGTGATTTCTCTTGATGTCTGGATTGAGGTGGCCCCTGCAGCTGAAAATCTCTTCTTCAGGGGAGGTTTAGGGTGGATTTTCAGGAAAAGGTTCTTCCCCAGAGGGTGCTGGCACTGCCCAGGCTCCCCAGGGCACGGGCACAGCCCCAGGGCTGCCAGAGCCCCAGGAGGGGTTGGACAGCACTCCCAGGGTGGGATTTTGGGGTGTCTGTGACTGCCTGGCCCCTGTGGGTCCCTCCCAGCCCAGGACATTCCATAATTCCCTGATTCCACACTCAAAAGGCACCACTGAGCCTGGAGGCTTTCCCTTTGCATCAAGAGATCGTGCCCTGGGAGTTTTCACCAGAGAAAATAATCAATATTTGAATTCTCATGCTGGCAGCAGGGATTCTTCATCCTTGACATCTTGGTTTATACACCAGGATATATTTTTTTTTCCCATTTCAAAATGGAAAGCAGAAAAGGAGGCAAATATTAGTGATGGTTCTGATGTGATGCATGTTGATATCACAGCAGCTCTGGATTGCAGCTCCTCTCAGAGCAGTCACTGCTCTCCTGCCTGGCAAGCAGCCCTGCATGCAGAGGATGCAGATCTGTTGCATTAAATTTGCATTATTTACAAGAGTTTCAAATCCCTGACTCATGATAAGTCCCTTTAGATCCTCTGCTCTCTCCTGAGTTGCTCTGAGATGCTGTTTAAGTCTGTCTGTTCCCTGCTGCCATTTTGCACTTTGGATTGTTGGAAATGACACTAAACAACACCCTGCTGGTTCCTGAAGTGGGATTGGAAGTGGAAATAAATGGGAATGATGGCTTAAAACCATCACATGTTTTGAATATAATACTCAAGGGCTGGTTTTTTTTTGTCTTGCTGCCATGTAATAAATAGAAATAAGTATAAATATATGCAATAAATATAAATAAATAGAAATATATAATATATAAAAATAAATAATAAATATAAATAATATATATATAATAAATGTAAATATATAAAAAAATAATATAAATGTAATAAATGATAAAAGTTGTAACACTGAAAATTACACTTCAGCAAAGGAAAGCTCTCCATGAATTTTTGCTGTGGATGCAGAGGAGGGGAAGCAAACCTGTGACCCATTCAGAGCCAGGTGTGGCTTTACTGGAGCTCTGAAAGGGAACTTTCTGTTCTTTTAAAGGAGCACTGAAGAATTAGAATGAAAATTTAGCCCTGCAGTGTGCACAGTTACACTGAGAGACAAAGAGAAGTAGTGGAATTCTCCTCCTGGGAATATCTAAAATGAAAACAGGAGGAAAATCCTTTGCACTGCCATCTCTGACAGGTTTGGTTTTTTTTTTTTTTTTGCTGAAGTTTAGTGCTGATAAAACTTGGGGAATGTCTTCAGATTTATGAATAAAGGGTTTATCTCCAGGAAAAGGCCTCCCAGACCTTGGAATCCAGCACTGAACAATTTTCAGTGTGAATAATTCCACACTTCCCTGGGCAAGCTGTTCCAGTGCCTCACCACCCTTTCAGTGGGGAAATTTTTCCTCATATTTTTATAATTTGTCCTCCAGAAATGTATAGACATAAAAATTAATTTTTTTTTTTTTTTTCCTGAGGAGAAAAATCACAGAGCAGGAAGGGGAATTTCAGAAATGACTGACATTGCCAGGTGTTACAAAAACCAAAATGAACTGTTTTCATTTTGCTTTTTGACTCTTGAGGATGGAATTCTTTCAGAAAACGTCCTGGGGCAGGCAGACAACGCTGTGCTAAGCCCAAAACCCCGAGCCTTGAACAAAACCAGACATTTTTGCCCCTGTTATTTTGCAGGAATGGTTCAGCTGTGCTGGCAGCAGTGAAGCTTTAGCAACAAAAGGCAAGAAGTGACAGTGGGAACACAGGGCAGCAGGTTGGGGCTTGCCCTCTGCTCCATCTCCTTTTTTCTGGGCAAAACTGCTGAGTGCAGGGTTCTGCAGATCTTCCTCTGCCTGTGGTCATGCTGGGAAGTTTGCTGATGAAATCACAGCCACCCACTGAAAGTTTCAAGCAAAAAAAAAAATTTAAAAGATGAAGAATTGATTTGTTTTCTTTTTGGGTAGCTCGGGAATATTTCCTGCGGGATCTGGGACAGAAGTTTTTTGTCTTAGGTTAATTCCACAAAATCCTTGTTTTCCTGGTAGTTCAAAGTTGCTTTGAGAAAAGGCTAAAAAATAAAAAGTCTTGGAGGTGAAAGAGTTTTTATTTGGGGGATTGCCTAGAATGTGTCGATGCCACAACTACAAAATAATTCCTGTGATGCCTCAGAATGCTCCAGACTGAGCATTGGCCTGGAGTACAATAATGAACAAATCTGTGTATGTCCATTAAAAATCCTTACTTCTTACCATTGGCTCTCAAAAAATCCCAAACAACATTTTGAATAAACAGCGTTTTTATTTGGGGGATTGCCTAGAATGTGTCGATGCCACAACTACAAAATAATTCCTGTGATGCCTCAGAATGCTCCAGACTGAGCATTGGCCTGGAGTACAATAATGAACAAATCTGTGTATGCCCATTAAAAATCCTTACTTCTTGCCAGTGGCTCTCAAAAAATCCCAAACAACATTTTCACGAGCGGGCTGGTTCCTTTTAACTGCTTCAGGTGTTGGAAGCTGAGAGTATTCTGAGTTTTGTAGCTTGGCTTTAGTTGGGAAGTGTGACACCAGACTTGATAGATGTCCCTGTTCTCAGGGAAGATCTGCTGCCCTTGACCTTTGTGCACATAAATACCAGAGATAATGACACTAAATAATGATCTAGCAGTAAGAAACCCTGATTCTCTTTTTAGAATAAAGTGGGTTTTTTTTGCTGTTGGTGCCTGTGATGATTCTGGAATCACAGAATTGTTCAGGTTGAAAAAGACCTTTAAGATGATGGAGTTCAGTGTTCCCCCAGCACCACTAACCCGTGTCCTCAGCAATTATAACCTGTTAATTTTGATTGTTTATATCAAAATAACCTGGAGTTATTATTCCTCAATGAATGGTGCAGGTGTAGAAAGTGTAAGTTCACATAGGAGAGGGAATTTTCAGTTCAGCTCGGTGTCAAACTAAGAATAATGCCAATTTTATGGAAACTTAATGTGTTCTATGCAATTGCTTTGGGCAGTGCTTTTATTGGATGGGTTCTTAAACCAGACATTGAACTAAAGATTGCACAGGAACAAATGTTTCAGTTTTTAAAGCACAAAATGCTTTTTGATGCAATGTAATCTCACCCTTTTGAACAGCTTTGTGCCCAGATGGGCCTTTCGTTCCAGCTGACACCACGGGAACAGGGCTTGAAATTTGGGCTGCAAAGGCACAGAATTCCAGGAAAACTCTTTCCTTTTTATGGCATTGTCCATTTGATTGCAACATTGAGGCAGTTCCTTGTAGAGCCAGGAGGAGAGAGCAGGTGAAACACTCAGGAGGTGTTGATGTTGTTTTCTTTTATTCCACAGTGCTCACAAATGTGTCTGATTAAAACCTGGCTTTGTGCTTCCCTAGCACAACATAAATATAAATATAAATATAAATATAAATATAAATATAAATATAAATATAAATATGATTTTACTTATATAATGTAAATGCATCTATACATATAAATATATAATAAATATATAATGTTGCTAATATAAATATAGATACAACTATTACTATAAATATATAATTTTACTAATATAGATATATCAATATAAATCTGCATTTATCCAAGGGAAGCAGGGCTCAGGAAGGAGCTAAGGGCTGGATGCTGCCCCATGAGCAGCACCAGTATAAATATAAATATAAATATAAATATAAATATAAATATAAATATAAATATAAATATGGTTTTACTAATATAAATATAAATGCATCTATACATATAAATATATAATAAATATATAATGTTGCTAATATAAATATAGATACAACTATTACTATAAATATATAATTTTACTAATATAGATATATCAATATAAATCTGCATTTATCCAAGGGAAGCAGGGCTCAGGAAGGAGCTAAGGGCTGGATGCTGCCCCATGAGCAGCACCAGGAGCTGGCAGAAGCAGGAGACAGGGACACATTTAGTAAATCAGAAAAATAGAAACTTCCACATGCACAGAAAGGTTTGATGTGCAGCTTAGGAGAAGCTTTTTTATTTATTTAAATGTTATTTCTTTATTTATTGTATTTAAGAATACAATACACAGAAAAATAATAACTTATATTTCTATAGCTGTAAGTAAAACTATAAATAAGTGAGGAACTTCAGATAAGATGGTGAAGGGTTTATAAATAAGCTAAGAGTTTAGAAATTATAACAGAAACGTGCACAAATGAGGCAGAAGTCATTAGACAAAAGTATCCACAATGCAGCAGAAGTTAAGGTGATAGAAAATCAAAATAAATTCTGTGGCAACTATTGGTTTAGGAAGTTATATGTTATTTTAGAAAGTTATATGTTAGTGTAAAAGGTTGTATTACTGTAAAAAGTTATCTATTAATTTAGAAAGTTATATGTGAGTTTAGAAAGTTCTATTTGTTTAGAAAGTTATATATTACAATATATATACATATATTATAATATTATAATATATATATAATATATGTTATAATATAAATACATAATATATAGGATATGATATATTATAACATATATAGTATATTATATATTATTCTAAAGTTCTACATTATCTTGTAACAAAGAAACTTGTGACTGCTCTTGAGCTATAGCTGGACACTTCTCTAAAATCTCACAAGCTCTAAGACTGATATTTGTCTGTAGAATAAATCATCCTTAAGTTGAAAATAGTCCCATCCTTCATTTCTGACAGTGACAATGACAGCAGCAGCCACTTGGGCTTGGCTTGGGGTCTGTGCTCCCATCTCACAGAGCCCCTGGGTGGGCTGGGGGACATCCTGTGCCCTGTGCAGGTGACAGTGCTGGCTGTCACCTGCAGGTTCCCAGGGGGGGTTGCTGTGTGTGAACAGAGATGGGCAGGGGGTCACTGGTCATTGCTGTCCCCAATGCAGGTGACAGTGCTGGCTGCTGTCCCTGCCCTGCTGGGACCCCCAATTTGCCGAGTGTGTGAATAGAGCTAGGCTGGGGGTCACTGGTCATTGCTGTCCCCAATGCAGGTGACAGTGCTGGCTGCTGCCACTGCCCTGCTGGGATCTGGAGGTTGCTGTGTGTGAACAGAGATGGGCAGGGGGTCACTGGTCATTGCTGTCCCCAATGCAGGTGACAGTGCTGGCTGCTGTCCCTGCCCTGCTGTGGGTTTGGAGGTCACTGAGTGTGTGAATAGGAGAGCTAGAGGTCACTGGTCATTGCTGTCCCCTGTGCAGGTGACAGTGCTGGCTGCTGCCACTGCCCTGCTGGGCTCTGGAGGTTGCTGTGTGTGAATAGAGCTGGGGGGCACTGGTCATTCCTGTCCCCAATGTGGGTGGCAGTGCTGGCTGCTGTCCCTGCGCTGCTGTGGGTTTGGAGGTCACTGCGGGTGTGAATAGGAGAGCTAGAGGTCACTGGTCATTGCTCTCCCCAATGCAGGTGACAGTGCTGGCTGCTGCCACTGCCCTGCTGGGCTCTGGAGGTTGCTGTGTGTGAATAGAGCTGGGGGGCACTGGTCATTCCTGTCCCCAATGTGGGTGGCAGTGCTGGCTGCTGTCCCTGCGCTGCTGTGGGTTTGGAGGTCACTGCGGGTGTGAATAGGAGAGCTAGAGGTCACTGGTCATTGCTCTCCCCAATGCAGGTGACAGTGCTGGCTGCTGCCACTGCCCTGCTGGGCTCTGGAGGTTGCTGTGTGTGAATAGAGCTGGGGGGCACTGGTCATTCCTGTCCCCAATGTGGGTGGCAGTGCTGGCTGCTGTCCCTGCCCTGCTGTGGGATCTGGAGGTTGCTGTGTGTGAATAGAGCTGGGGGTCACTGGTCATTCCTGTCCCCAATGCAGGTGACAGTGCTGGCTGCTGCCACTGCCCTGCTGGGATCTGGAGGTTGCCCAGTGTGTGAATAGGAGAGCTGGGGTCATTCCTGTCCCCAATGCAGGTGACAGTGCTGGCTGTCACCTGGAGGCTCCCAGGGGGGTTGCTGTGTGTGAACAGAGATGGGCTGGGGGTCACTGGTCATTGCTCTCCCCAATGCAGGTGACAGTGCTGGCTGTCACCTGGAGGCTCCCAGGGGGGTTGCTGTGTGTGAATAGAGCTGGGCTGGGGGTCATTGCTGTCCCCTGTGCAGGTGGCAGTGCTGGCTGCTGTCCCTGCGCTGCTGGGATCTGGAGGTTGCTGTGTGTGAACAGAGCTGGCTGGGGGTCATTGCTGTCCCCTGTGCAGGTGGCAGTGCTGGCTGCTGTCCCTGCGCTGCTGGGATCTGGAGGTTGCTGTGTGTGAACAGAGCTGGCTGGGGGTCATTGCTGTCCCCTGTGCAGGTGGCAGTGCTGGCTGCTGTCCCTGCGCTGCTGGGATCTGGAGGTTGCTGTGTGTGAACAGAGCTGGCTGGGGGTCATTGCTGTCCCCTGTGCAGGTGGCAGTGCTGGCTGCTGTCCCTGCGCTGCTGGGATCTGGAGGTTGCTGTGTGTGAACAGAGCTGGCTGGGGGTCATTGCTGTCCCCAATGCGGGTGACAGTGCTGGCTGCTGTCCCTGCCCAGCTGTGGGTTTGGAGGTTCCCTGTGAGAGAGCTGGGCTGGGGGTCACTGGTCATTGCTGTCCCCAATGCAGGTGGCAGTGCTGGCTGCTGTCCCTGCCCTGCTGGGATCTGGAGGTTGCTGTGTGTGAACAGAGCTGGCTGGGGGTCATTCCTGTCCCCAATGCGGGTGACAGTGCTGGCTGCTGTCCCTGCCCTGCTGTGGGATCTGGAGGTTGCCCAGTGTGTGAATAGGGGAGCTGGGGGTCATTGCTGTCCCCAATGGAGGTGACAGTGCTGGTTGCTCCCAGCTGGGACCTGGAGGTTCCCAGAGGAGGTTGCTGAGTGTGTGAATAGGAGAGCTGGGGGTCACTGGTCATTGCTGTCCCCAATGCAGGTGGCAGTGCTGGCTGCTGTCCCTGCCCTGCTGGGACCTGGAGGTTGCTGTGTGTGAATAGGAGAGCTGGGGGTCAGTGGTCATTGCTGTCCCCAATGCGGGTGACAGTGCTGGCTGCTGTCCCTGCCCTGCTGGGACCTGGAGGTTGCTGTGTGTGAGTAGGGGAGCTGGGGTCATTGGTCATTGCTGTCCCCTGTGCAGGTGTCAGTGCTGGCTGTCACCGGGAGGCTCCCAGGGTGGGTTGCTGTGTGTGAACAGAGCTGGGCTGGGGGTCACTGGTCATTCCTGTCCCCAATGCAGGTGGCAGTGCTGGCTGCTGTCCCTGCCCTGCTGGGACCTGGAGGTTTCCAGGGAAGTTTCCCAGTGTGTGAATAGAGCTGGGCTGGGGGTCAGCCTGACCCCATGGCCACAGACTGTGACACTGTGGGGTGTGTCCTGGAGGGGGTGTCCTGTACAGGGTGTCCTGGGGGTGTATCCCAAGGTGTGTCCTGGGGTTTGTTCCAGGGGTGTCCTGGAGGTGTTTTGGGGTTTGTTCCAGGGGTGTCCTGGGGGTGTTCTGGGGTTTGTTCCTGGGAGTGTTTTGGGGTTTGTTCCAGGGGTGTCCTGGGGGTGTTCTGGGGTTTGTTCCTGGGGGGTGTCCTGGGGGTATTTTGAGGTTTATTCCAGGGGTGTCCTGGAGGTGTTTTGGGGTTTGTTCCAGGGTATGTTCTGTGGTTTGTTCCAGGGGTGTCCTGGGGGTGTTTTGGGGTTTGTTCCAGGGGTGTCCTGGGGGTGTTTTGGGGTTTGTTCCTGGGGGTGTTCTGTGGTTTGTTCCAGGGGTGTCCTGGGGGTGTTTTGGGGTTTGTTCCAGGGGTGTTTCCCTGGGGGTGTCCAGGGTAGGGTCTGTGTGCTGGGAGAGTTGTGCTGCTGTGCCTGAAGGTTTTACCTGATTCCCTCAGTAAAGGAGCAGCAGAGTTCAGTTCTTCCACTGTTGCCTCTGCACAGAAAATGTCCTTTTTATTCCTGAAGTTTGGGGCTGTGCATGATTGCAGTTTGATTTTGGTATCTGCCATATCCTTACTCCTCCTTAGTGGCAGCAGTAGCTGCTATTCACTTCAACCAAAAATCTGAAATTTTTAATGATACAGAATTGCAAGAAGAAGCTTTGACTCTCTGGCTGATATTGGGAATTTTTAAAATGTTTCTGCAGCCACTGCAACCTGCTCCAAAGGAAACTTCTCAAGATGGTTCTATTAGAAGTTACTGGATGAAATTTGTCCTTCAAAATTTCCCTCCAAAATGTTTCTGTTAATCATGCTGGTTATTAAATAGATTTATGGGGGAAAAAATCCCATATAAGAATTTTAGGTTTAAAAATGCTGAAAAAAATGACAGACTTTTTTGACTTCTTGTCTGACATCTCACATGATGCTTCCTGTTTTCCTTTTCATTTTCTTTGAAATAATTTTCAGTGTGCTTGGAAAACTCACTCACCCTTAGATGAGAAAGAAGCTTTCCAGGGCACACGCCTTCAGCTTTCAAAGGATCTGTGTTTGATGCTAAAGTCTTGTTTTCAGAATCCTGGCATCTTGCTCAGATCAAAGCTGGTGTTTGGAAGGGTTTTGTTAGTTATGTATTTATTATTTAAGTGTCTACTCAAACTTCCAAGCTCTTTGTTTGGAAATGGAGGCGAGCAGGGAGAAGCAGAGCTTGCCAAGAGGTGTTGGATGCCCAGCAGTGACTGTGTGAGGGCACCACAGAACCCAGAGGGTGGCAGAGCACCCAGGAGGAGCAGAAAAAAAAAAAGGAAAAGTGTGGAGAGCAAATACAGGCATGAGGAGCTGAATTCCCCAGTCAGTATTTAGGTGGATTTTTGAAACAAAGGAGATTTTTCTTCCAAAGTTCTTGTCGGAATTTCAGGCTGGAGGAGGAGGAGGAGGAGGATGCAGCTCTCTGAAGGCTTTGATACTCATCAGTGACTCTCTGGCACTGCAGTGCCCCAGGGAATTCCAGGATTGCCCCAGGGAATTCCAGGATTGCAGGCTCAGGGTGGTGGCACGCTGACTCAGGAGCTTCCATGTGAGTGCCAGGCCTGCAGGTGGGCACCCAGAACCCCTGTGCCATCCCTGCAGCAAGGAGCAGCCCTGCATTTGGGGTGCCTGGGCTCACTGCAGAGGCTCCCCCGTTACCCACACAGCTGATTCTCATCACTGTCACATTTTCTGAAAAATCCCCTTGCCCAGGATTTCTCTTCTGGGAAGCTGAGAAGCCTCAGAGAAAAATGAAAACAATATTATCTCCTTTGCTTCTCCTGTGTTTTGCTGCTTTGGAGATTGTTCACCAACAGGTGGTTGTTTCATTAGTTTCTTGTGAATTGTTTTTCCTTAATGACCAATCACAGCCAAGCTGTGTAGGGGCTCTGAAGAGAGTCACAAAGTTGTCATTATTATCTTTTTAGCCTTCTGTCTGCATCCTTTCTCTATCCTTTAGTATAGTTTAGTATAGCATAATATAATAAATATGATATGATATGATATGATATGATATGATATAATATAATATAATATAATATAATATAATATAATATAATATAATATAATATATAATGTAATGTCATAAAATAATAAATTAACCTTCTAAAAACATAAAGTCACATTCATCATTTCCTCCCTTCGACGGGGGTCTCAGAAAATGCCACACTCAGCAGTGCCCAGGCTGCAAATTCCTGGTTAAGTGCAGCTGACTGAACAAATCCTTCATGATCAGCACCAAAATTGGCTGTCAGAGGAATCCAGGCTGTCCCTTCCTTCAGCATCCATGGGTACAGCTCTGGGATCAGGATGATCAGCTGCTGGAAGTGCCAGGCCATTGCCATACCAGTTTTTATGGCAGAGGGATGAAGAGCTGTGGCATTGATGTCTTTCACTCCATATTTAGTGTTTGTTCTGGTAGGTCCCAGGAGGTTTTTAAATTGGGAATGAAATCACAGCATCACAGTGACCTTGGGCTGGGAGGGACCTTAAAGCCCAGCTTATTCCACCCCCTGCCATGGCAGGGACACCTCCCACTGCCCCAGGCTGCTCCAAGCCCTGTCCAGCCTGGCCTTGGGCACTGCCAGGGATCCAGGGGCAGCCCCAGCTGCTCTGGGCACCTGTGCCGGGGCCTAGCCCCCTCACAGGGAGGAATTTCTCCCACATATCCAACCTAAATTTTCTCTCTTTCAGTTTGAACACATTCCCCTTGTCATGTCACTCCAGTTCCTGATGAGCAGTCCCTCTCCAGCTTCCCTGGAGCCCCTTCAGGCCCTGCAAGGTCTGAGGTCTCCACACACCTTCTCTTCTCCAGGCTGGACATTCCCAGCCCTCCCAGCCTGGCTCCAGTCCTCCCACTGCCCCAGGCTGCTCCAAGCCTCATCCAGCCTGGCCTTGGGCACTGCCAGGGATCCAGGGGCAGCCCCAGCTGCTCTGGGCACCTGTGCCAGGGCCTCACATCCTCACAGGGAGGAATTTCTCCCACATATCCAACCTAAATTTTCTCTCTTTCAGTCTGAACCCATTCCCCTTGTCCTGTCACTCCAGTTCCTGATGAGCAGTCCCTCTCCAGCTTCCCTGGAGCCCCTTCAGGTCCTGCAAGGTCTGAGGTCTCCACACACCTTCTCTTCTCCAGGCTGGACATTCCCAGCCCTCCCAGCCTGGCTCCAGTCCCTTCATCAACTTCATGGCTTCCTCTGGAGCTGCTCCAGCATTTCCTTGTCCTCCTGCTGCTGGGGACACCAGAGCCTTGGGCAGAATCATCTCCTCAGGGCTCAGAGCCTTCCACTGCCATGCACGTGTCCCCTGCCCTGCAGAGGTGTGTTGGGCACTGTGTGCAAAGAATGCCCTTCCAGAATAAAAGATTAATTTATTGAGATGCCCTCAGTAGGATTTATGAAGGTATTGGGTGTTGCAGTTTTGATTTTAACCTTTACAGAATGAATTTCATGTTTGGTGAGGTCTGAACTGGAAGTGAGTTTCAGTTATTCCTCGTGTGTGCATTATCACCCCCCCTTCCCCTCCATACAAACAGAATAATTTGAGTTCTTTTATTTTGGTTATTTTCCTGACTGTCAGTGCTGTGCTGGGAGGAGAAGCTGTTGGTGCAGGGGCTGGGGGGACACGGCTGAGCTGCCAGCAGGGCTCTGCAGGGACAGGGTGACAGTGCCAGCCCTGCCAGGGCACTGCTCAGCACCATGTGAGCTCCTCAAGTGCTCTCACACTATAAATAGCCCAGCACTTTGTTGTTTGTGGGTTTTTATTAATAAACATCAACAGTATTTTTGGAGGATATTTGTAATAATTGGGGGACAGATTAAATGGTTTGTATTTCCAGACTTGGGAGTTTGGGTTTTGTTAACATCAGCAAAGCCTCAGCTTTGTCCACCATTAAAACATTTTGCTTTAAATATGAATATCACTCTTACTTGCTGAGTGTGTTTATTTTATTGTGACATTTTATTATTTAAATTACTGACATTACTATTGTTTGGTTTAAAATTAATGGGATCATGAAGCTTCTGTTTATACAGTAACCCTGATACCAGAGCAAGTGTTAATCACCCAAACATAAAAAGATACTGTGTTACTCAAAGTGATACTTTGTACCCTGTTCCTAAAGACTTTTTTTCTTTATTAACTCTTAGGACCCTTCCAAGTCTTTCAAGAAAGCTGGAGAAGTTGCAGCAGTTGAGTTACACGTGGAAGAAGGTATCGAAGTAGAAACAACCCCTTTATCTAAGAAAGTTTCCCCATTGCATTCTGAAATGACAGATTATATAAAGTCATCTCCTGCGACCCTTATCAGTAGCCATAATTCTGATTTAAAGGATAGAACAGAAATTAACGGAGCAACAACTGTCACAGAAAAATTGGCTCAACTTATTGCAACTTGTCCTCCTTCCAAGTCTTCCAAAAGCAAGCAGAAGAAGCCTGGAAGTGGAAATGGAGCTACATCTGGTTTGGTGAAAGACTCTGGGAAGAAGCTGCCAGGAGCTATAACTGCAAGTGGGTTGGTTAATAAAGATTTGGTGAAGAAACTGCCAGGCTCTGGGATTGCTGTTGGGTTGGTGAACAAGGACTCAGGGAAGAAGCCATTAGGGATTGGCAGCGCAGCCATACTGGTTAACAAAGACTCTGGGAAGAAGCCCCAAGCAATCAGCCCCTTAATTGGATTGGTTAGCAAGGACTCTGGGAAGAGGCCTCCAGGGATCAGCACTCCAACAGGGTTAGTCCACAAGGATTCAGGAAAGAAGCAGCCAGTGACCAGCTCTGCAGTTGGGTTGATCAGCAAAGACGTGGGGAGGAAACTTCCCGGGATCAGCACTCCAGCTGCTCTGCCCAGCAAGGAGCCTCTCAAGAAACCAGTAGGGATCAGCGCTCCAGCAGGATTGGTTAACAAGGATGCTGGGAAGAAGTTGTTGGGAATAAATAGTCCTACAGGTCTGCTTAACAAGGATTCTGGAAGGAAGATGCCAGGGAGTGGGAACAGCACAGCTCTGGTTAACAAAGACTCTGGGAGGAAGACGCCAGGGATTGGCAGCCCCATGGGACTGGTTAGCAAGGACCCTGGCAGGAAGATGCCAGGAATCAGCAGTCCTGTGGGATTGGTTAGCAAGGACTGTGGGAAGAAGCCAGCAGGGATTGGCAGCCCAGCTGGTTTGGCTAACAAGGACTCTGGAACTCTGAAAGCAGACTCCCTCGTGCCCTCCTCAGAGCCCTTTAAGCTTCCTTGCAATTCAAACCTCAGTAGCCTTGAAAGCCACGAGCCTGCGGATTTACTGAAGGAAAATACTACCAGCAAAACCTTTGAGAAGCACATTATGAGACAGAGCAAAGAAAGCATCTTGGACAAGTTTTCCATTCGGAAAGAAATTGCTGATGTAGGCAAAGAGATGTTCAGTGAAGGAATGTGTGTTCCACAGGATGCCTACTCATCCAGTGAGAAAGGGATTTATGAAATGTCTAAGCACGAGAAGCAGCCTCCAGTTTATTGCACTTCACCAGACTTCAGGACAGGAGGTGCCTCGGAGGTGTCGACAGCCAAGTCCCCGTTCAGTGCAGTGGGAGAGGGGAATCTCCCGTCTCCTTCCCCCACTGTGTCTGTCCCCACCCTGAACAGGAGCCTCTCCACAGCCTCCTCCCAGCTGGCATCCAACTCATTGCACTTAAGTTCCACGGCAGAGCTCTTGGAGGGCATTTCAGAGCCCATGGGCAAAACGCCCTTCTCCTCGGACAGCTCCCTGCTGAGTCTGAACAGGACATTGAACCACACCCTCAGCACTGATTTTAAAGGTGCTGAGAAAGACTTAAGTGATTCAAAAGCATCTTACCTGGAAACTTCAAGAACAAGTCCTCCCACGGGGAAAAAGCCCATTTTGGCAGCTGAGACAAGCATCCACGCTACTGTCACCCCTTCAGTAGTTAGTTTTACCAGCTTGTTTGGTAGCAAGCAGTTCCTCAAGATCGGTGCAATAGCTGCATCTGAGAAATCCTGCCAAGGAGCAAAAAACCTGAGCAGCACTCAGCAATCAAAACCTTTAAAGAAAAGAAAAGGAAGGAAGCCACGATGGACTAAAGTGGTGTCGAGAAGCACGTGCCGACCTCCAAAGGGTCTGGAACTGGAAAGGTCAGAGCTTTTTAAAAACATTTCCTACAGTGCACTATCGAGCAGTAATTTGGAGCAGGCCAAATTCCTGAAAAACATCGGATCATCCTCGTTTGTGGAGCATGAATTTGTCAAACATCAGTTGCCAAAGCTGAACGAAGCTAATGGGCAGTCTCTGGCACTGCTGGCTGAGACTGACAAGCAAACTCAGAAGTTCTACAGCGCTCACAAGCAACCCTCCAGCTTATGTATGTCAGATGATTTCTTAACTGACATATACAAACCCAAGAGAGGAAGGCCTAAATCCAAGGAAATGCCAGAACTCGAAGGTCCCCCCAAAAGAACTCTCAAGATCCCAGCATCAAAAGTCTTCTCAGTGCAGTCAAAAGAAGAGCAAGAACCTCCAATTTTGCAGCCTGAAGTCGAAATTCCCTCCCTAAAACAAAGCTTATCAGGACAAGCTTTTCCTAAAAAGAGAGGAAGGCCTAAAAGGCAGATCCGGTCATCGATAAAAATGAAACCACCCATTCTGTCTGTGGCACCTTTTGTTGGAACAGAGAACTCGAGCAAGATGGGGCCTGAAAGTGAGCAGCATCGGCCCGGGGAGTTCTTTGAGAGGAAGGACCAGCTCCGAGGGCCAGAAGAAGTCCAAAGCCCCAGTATTTGTAGCATGAGTGATTTGGAAGTAGACTCAGACAGAAAAGTTGCCAAGAGAAATAACGGACAGTTAATGAAAACAATTATTCGAAAAATAAATAAAATGAAAACTCTGAAGCGAAAGAAACTCCTGAATCAGATTCTGTCCAGTACAGTGGAACCAAATACCAAAGGGAAGATGCAATCCAAGCTCCACAACACCGTGTCAACTCTTGCTGCCACGTTCGGCTCAAAACTGGGCCAGCAAATCAACGTCAGCAAGAAAGGAACCATTTACATAGGAAAAAGGAGAGGGAGGAAACCTAAAGCTGTGCTGAATGGCATTTTAGCCAGCAGTGCTGCCAGCCTGACAGTTCTGGAGAAGTCTGCCCAGCAAGCTCCTGGTACATCCCTAGGACAAGTCCTTCCCCACCTGCTGCCCTCGGCAGCGAGCCCCTCGGAGATCCTGCCGTCGCCGGTGTGCTCGCAGTCCTCGGCCGTGAGCGGGGGGCAGAGCCCCGTGAGCAGCGACGCGGGCTTCATCGAGCCCAGCTCGGTGCCCTACCTGCACCTGCACTCCAGGCAGGGCAGCGTGGTGCAGACCCTGGCCATGAAGAAAGCAGCCAAGGGGAGGAGGAGGTTGTCCCCACCCACGCTGCTGCCCAACTCCCCGTCGCACCTGAGCGAGCTGACGTCGCTCAAGGAGGCCACGCCGTCGCCCGTGAGCGAGTCCCACAGCGATGAGACCATCCCCAGTGACAGCGGGATAGGCACAGACAACAACAGCACCTCGGACCGAGCCGAGAAGTTCTGCGGGCAGAAGAAAAAGAGGCACTCGTTTGACCACGTGTCCCTCATCCCGCCCGAGACTTCCACCGTGCTCGGCAACCTGAAGGAGAAGCACAAACACAAGTGCAAGCGCCGCAGCCACGATTACCTCAGCTACGACAAGATGAAGAGGCAGAAGAGAAAAAGGAAAAAGAAGTACCCTCAGCTCCGAGGGAGGCAGGACCCTGATTTCCTCGCCGAGCTAGAGGAGTTAATAAGTCGGTTAAGTGAAATTAGAATAACCCACAGAAGTCACCATTTTATACCCCGAGATTTGCTGCCTACCATTTTTAGGATAAATTTCAATAGTTTCTACACCCACCCTACTTTTCCTTTAGATCCTTTGCACTACATTAGAAAACCTGATTTAAAGAAAAAGAGAGGCAGGCCTCCAAAAATGCGGGAAGCTATGGCAGAAATGCCTTTCATGCATAGCCTGAGCTTCCCCCTGTCCAGCACCGGGTTCTACCCCTCCTATGGCATGCCTTACTCCCCTTCTCCCCTGGCAGCTGCTCCCATAGGATTAGGTTATTATGGAAGGTACCCTCCAACTCTTTACCCTCCTCCACCCTCTCCTTCTTTCACTACCCCCCTACCCCCACCTTCCTACATGCATACAGGCCACCTGCTTCTCAACCCCACCAAATACCACAAGAAGAAGCATAAACTCTTGCGCCAGGAAGCTTTCCTCACCACCAGCAGGACTCCTCTGCTGTCCATGAGCACGTACCCCAGCGTCCCCCCCGAGATGGCCTACGGCTGGATGCTGGAACACAAGCACAGGCACCGCCACAAGCACCGGGAGCACCGCTCCTCCGAGCAGCCCCAGGTCTCCATGGACACCATCGCGGCCAACAGCTCCTCCAGAACGGTTCTGGAGTCCTTGAAGCGCTACAGGTTTGGGAAGGAGGCCGTTGGGGATAGGTACAAACACAAAGAGAAACACAGATGCCACATGGCTTGTCCTCACCTGTCACCTTCCAAGGGTTTGCTGAGCAGAGACGAGCAGTGGGTCAGGAGAGAGCCTTCGGAGTCCAATTCCTTGGCGCTGGGCTTGCAGACACCTCTGCAGATAGACTGCTCTGAAAACTCCCCAGCTCTGTCCCTGGGGGGGTTCACTCCCAGCTCAGAGCCAGCCAGCAGCGACGAACACACAAACCTTTTCACAAGTGCAATAGGCAGCTGCAGAGTCAGCAACTCTGCCAGCACCAACGGACGGAAAAAGTTACCCGAGAGCCCTGGGCTGTTCGGCGGGCAGGACGCGGCGCTGGGCCGGCCCCTCCGCAAGGAGCCCCTGCCTTCTTCCCTGGAGAAGGCCCTGCAGCCACTGTCAGGTAAGGGAGCTCGGCCTTTCCGTGGGTTTTGATGGGTTCTGTTGTACCAAGCACAGCTGGAGCAGGGGGCAGGTGAGGTTTTGGCTCTGCAGGGGTGTCCAGCCCTGCCCCTGTCCTCAGGCTCTGTTGCTGCAGTGTCAGCACAGACTGACAGGGGAGCTCCCCCAGAGCCACCCATGGCACTCTGTCCTTCCTCCCCACAGACTCCTCTTGCTTTCTCATGCAAAGGTCTTTGCTTTTTCCGTGCAATTTTACTTTTCCAGAGAAATGAGGGAAAGTTTCTCACCATTTTTTGATATTTTCAAAGCCGTGTTTCTGTTGGAAGTTTGGTTGCTTAGGTTCAGACCACCTGTTGCTGCTGCTGTTGTGAGTAATGTTTCCATTTAAGAAAGTGTTTCCTATTCCTTTTGTAACTCTGTTTTGGTAATTTGACAATCTCTGCTACAACAGAGCTTTCAATCCCTGCCTCGAGGCCTCTTGCAACACCTCAGAACTGCTGGGGTTGATGCTGGGGATGCCTGAGACCAAACCTAGAAATTTTGGATTTATTCATAGTTGGGAAATTCATCTTTCAGCCTCAAGCAATACTGGAACAGGAGGAGCAGGAACAGGAGCTTGTCATTTGCATAATATTAAGGAAAAGAAAAGATAACCTGCAAAGGGCAAGTGCAGCTTGTGCTCCTGCCTGCTTCCAGTGTGTGAGGGAAGCCTGAGCTGCTTCTCCCTTCCCTTCTTGCCTCTTTCTCTCTTGCTTTCTCATGCAAAGGTCTTTGCTTTTTCCGTGCAATTTTACTTTTCCAGAGAAATGAGGGAAAGTTTCTCACCATTTTTTGATATTTTCAAAGCCGTGTTTCTGTTGGAAGTTTGGTTGCTTAGGTTCAGACCACCTGTTGCTGCTGCTGTTGTGAGTAATGTTTCCATTTAAGAAAGTGTTTCCTATTCCTTTTGTAACTCTGTTTTGGTAATTTGACAATCTCTGCTACAACAGAGCTTTCAATCCCTGCCTCGAGGCCTCTTGCAACACCTCAGAACTGCTGGGATTGATGCTGGGGATGCCTGAGACCAAACCTAGAAATTTTGGATTTATTCATAGTTGGGAAATTCATCTTTCAGCCTCAAGCAATACTGGAACAGGAGGAGCAGGAACAGGAGCTTGTCATTTGCATAATATTAAGGAAAAGAAAAGATAACCTGCAAAGGGCAAGTGCAGCTTGTGCTCCTGCCTGCTTCCAGTGTGTGAGGGAAGCCTGAGCTGCTTCTCCCTTCCCTTCTTGCCTACATTCTCCCTTGAAGTCTAAATCACTGTCCAAAGCCACTTGTGACTAATATTTCACAGAGCAAGAACCAGCTGCCAGGACTGAAAAATCCCTCCTCACATTCCTGGCTCTCATCTTGCTCCTTCCCATGGGATGCTCCTGCTGTGGTGCCTCCTGCCACCTCCTCTGCTCAGCACACCTGTGTGTGCACAGGGATTTTCTCTTGGTTTGGGGTGGTTTATGTTTTCCTTCTTTATTTTAAGCCCAGCTGGATCTTTGACAAATTCCTATTTCTTTCTACTGGTACTGAAATGACTTGAGGTGGTGAGTGGGGTGTGGAGAAGGCAGCAGAACCATGAGATTGCTTCTCCTGCAGTGATGGAAAGAGAAGTTCCAAGTGCTGGGTCACTTAAATTTGGCTCTGAGGAGGGAATTGGTTGTGGGAACCTGAGCAGCTCTGGGAACTGGGAGATGATTGGAGTGAATGATCTGGCCTGGGTGTGTGTGAGGAGTAACCCAAGGAGGGGGAGAGCAGAGATGCTTTTTGTGGAGGCTCTGCCTGCTCCCTGCCCCAGGAAGTTGGAGTGGTTCCTCAGGCTGGGCTGTCACTTCCAGGCAGTGCATTCCCACCTGGAACATATGGATATTTTGTGAGGCTGGCATTTGGATTGGGGTCCAGCTCATTCCCAAGGAACCCCACAACACTCAGAAGACTTAAACCACGTCTGGTGAAAAGCCCCAGGAAAGAGAAATGCCAGATTTGGGGTTTTAGATCCGTGTCAGTTTGCATGTTGTGTTTGGGGTGTTTTGGTTTTAGCCACGGTGCCAAATGGTGATTCTGAATCCATGACCATGGGTTAAAGATTAAAGGAAAGGCACAGATGGAGAGAAAACCTTTGGTGCATCAAAGATTATTTATTTATAAAAGTAGACACAGTTTGGGTGCGTGCTGGTGCTGGATCAGAGACTTGGAATAAGCAGTCAGGGATCAGCACCAGGGAACCCATCCAGAATGGGTCTTTGGGATCCCCAGGGAATGTTTGTGATGCTTTATTTCAGAGTATTCCACGTGGAAAATCTACCTCACCTCCACATTTTGACCATAAACCTGGCCTAACTGGTTGAACAAATTCTTTTTATGATATTGGCAGATATTGGCAGGGGTTTGCCCACGTCTGAGCTGTGTTAGAGGAGGGTTGTGCTGGCTGTTTGTGCAGACAGGACTCCCGAGGAGGTCAGAGCTTCCCAGGAGCTGAAGCACAGGTGGAAGCTCCCACTCTGGGGCTGTGGTGTGACCTCGGCACAGCAGGGCAGGACAGCAGGCTCTGGTGTTCTGTCCAGGGGTATTTTGTCCACTCCAGGCTCTGGTGTTCTGTCCAGGGCAGTTCTGTCCACTCCAGGCTCTGGTGTTCTGTCCAGGGTTGTTTTGTCCACACCAGGCTCTGGTGTCCTGTCCAGGGGTATTTTGTCCACTCCAGGCTCTGATGTTTTGTCCAGGGGTGTTCTGTCCAGGGGTGTTTTGTCCACTCCGGGCTCTGGTGTTTTCTCCACGGGTGTTTTGTCCACTCCAGGCTCTGATGTTTTGTCCAGGGGTGTTCTGTCCAGGGGTGTTTTGTCCACTCCAGGCTCTGGTGTTTTCTCCACGGGTGTTTTGTCCACTCCAGGCTCTGATGTTTTGTCCAGGGGTGTTCTGTCCAGGGGTGTTTTGTCCACTCCAGGCTCTGCTGTTTTCTCCAGGGGAGTTTTGTAGGACTCTGCTCTCTGTTCATCCCAAGTTGTTTCTGAGCTCCTGCAGCTTTCCACCTGAGTTCTTTTGAATAATTGATGCCATATCTTAGCCAGCCTTGGTGTGCTGCTTACAGTTCCTGGGGCCTCGGTGTGTTGGCTTGCAGTGCTGGCAGTCCCGAGGCAGGGAGGGAACGGGATCGGCCGTGTGCTGGATCCCTTTGGATCTGTTCCTTCCCGTGGCATCGCCGTGTCACCGGGCACGGCCGTGTGTGACCCGGGCAGTGCCAGACCGTGTGGCAGTCCCTGTCCCGAGGGATCCCTGTGCCGGTCCCGGTCCCTGTCCCGGTCCCTCTCTCCATCCCTGTCCCTGTGTCCGTCCCTGTCTGAGGGGTCCCTGTCCGGAGGGGTCCCTGTTCCTGTGTCCGTCCCTGCCCGGGCGGTCCCGGTCCCTGTACCGAGGGGTCCTGTTCCTATCCCTATCCCAAGGGGTCCCTGTCCCGAGGGGTCCCTGTCCCTGTGTCCGTCCCTGTCCGAGGGGTCCCGGCCGTTCCCGTTCCCGTTCCCTCCCCGGGGCCGCGGCACCGGCGGGCAGCAGCGCCCCCTGGCGGCCCCGCCGCTCCTCTGCCGCGTCCCGGTGGGGCGGGGGGCGTCACACAGGGTCCCCTCGCGGGGTCTGGGGTCCCGGAGCACCGGCGGTGACAGTCCCCGGGACACTGCGGTGACAGGCCCCGGGATGTGCCACCCCTGTCCCCGGGATGTGCCACCCCCTGTCTGCTGGGACGTGTCACTCCTGCCCCCCGGGATGTGCCACCCCCTGTCCCACCCCCTGTCCCCGGGACGTGCCACCCCTTGTCCCTAGGATGTGCCACCCCCTGTCCCACCCCTTGTCCCTGGGATGTGCCACTCCCTGTCCCTGGGATGTGCCACCCCTGTACCCCCGGGATGTGCCACCCCTGTCCCCAGGATGTGCCACCCCCTGTCCCCCGGGATGTGCCACCCCTGTCCCCGGGATGTGCCACTCCCTGTCCCCGGGATGTGCCACCCCTGTACCCCCGGGATGTGCCACTCCCTGTCCCCGGGATGTGCCACCCCTGTACCCCCGGGATGTGCCACTCCCTGTCCCCGGGATGTGCCACCCCTGTACCCCCGGGATGTGCCACTCCCTGTCCCCGGGATGTGCCACCCCCTGTGCCACCCCCTATCCCCGGGATGTGCCACCCCCTGTCCTCAGGATGTGCCACCCCCTGTCCCCGGGATGTGCCACTCCCTGTGCCACCCCCTGTCCCTGGGATGTGCCACCCTCTATCCCTGAGATGTGCCACTCCCTGTGCCACCCCCTGTCCCTGGGATGTGCCACCCCCTGTGCCACCCCCTATCCCTGGGATGTGCCATCCCGTGTCCCCGGGATGTGCCACCCCCTGCCAGCAGTGCCATCCCTGCCACCTCCAAAACCTTCTCCTTGTATTTTTCCCTGTTATGAATTACAGTCCCTTCCCCACTTAACTCCCTCTGTTTAATTTCTATTTTCAATCCCAGCTCCCAGCGTACTTGGTTAATGTAAACTTTTTAAATTCAATGCATTTTGGAGTTCCTCAGGAGGAAAAGTCACCCTGGAAGGACAGACCTGCTACAGCAGCTCCCTGAACCCACAGGGGTGGGTGGGCAGAGGCTCAGAATAAAGTGAAACTCTTGGGTTAAGATAAGAATCTTTAATCATTAAAATAAAATTATATATTATAATAATAATATTAATGACAGTAGTAATAATTGTCATGAAAAGGACGGAGCAGGGGACCCCGGAGAGTGCTGGGCACCATCCAACATCATCCTTCCCCTGAACCAGGCACTGGTGGTGCCTTGTGGAGGCTGACCTAGACAGAGTTAAAGAATAAAGTAAGGATTTATTAGGAGGTCTCAATAAATCCACCTTGGGCAGCACAACCCAAAATGGTCACAAAAATGGACAACTGGTGACACTTTTAGAAGTTTTGGTTCATTAGCATATTGGAGACTAAACCCTGAGGCACCACTGGGACAAATTCACTCTGTCCCAGCTGGAACCCAGGACAGGTGCTGAGCCTCAGCTCAGCTCAGCCCAGCCCAGCCCAGCCCAGCCCGGCTCAGCCCAGCCCAGCTCAGCCCAGCACAGCCCAGCTCAGCCCAGCTCAGCTCAGCTCAGCCCAGCCCAGCTCAGCTCTAGAGGTTGGAATCCTTGCAAAAGTGCTGTTGTTCCTTCCCTCCAGGAGTCATCAGGAGTGCCCATGATTTAAAAAAAAAAAATCCAAACTTTTAAGAGAGGATCTAAAAGGAGATTTCCCCAGAGATTCTGGTGCATCAGTTTGGTGCTTTCAGGGATTCTCCCATCATCACACACCTTGGGGTTTCCCTTGAGGCACTGAGGCCATGGGCAGGGCAGGAATTTTATCAGAACTTCAGTGTCCTGCTGTTACCTTTTGGAGTGTTCTTTGAGGAAGGGAGGGATATAAATAATAATCAATTATACACCAAAATATGGTATAATAATGAATATATAATATTAATTACTGTACCATATTTTGAAGGGAAATGGCAAAAATCTGGGTTTTTTCATCCTGGATTTTGTCTTTTAGAGATTATCAGGATATGCACATTCTCCTCTTGCACTACCACATGCATTTTTTGCTTATCTGGGGTTTTATACTGATCAGAGTTTTTAATATCTCAGCATTTTCCTAACTGCAATGCCAGGTTTTTCTATGACATTTTCATGACTCTCACAGCCTTTGCTTTCAAGAGTAATTGGGATTCTCTAAAAGTTGAAATTTTAGGAAAATAAAGCAGTTCACTGTAAGAAAATATTTATGTGTAAAAAGGGAAACAAATAGCTGTGTTCTCAGCAGAGCTGCCCTTGCCAGCCCTGTCCCTTCACCCTGCAGCACTTGTGGAATTCCTGGATCTTTCTAAAATTGGTTTTAACTCAAGGAATGATAATTGTGCTTCCTGCTGCCTGCTGACATCATGCAAGGATTTTGCAAGTCCCAGCAAGCCCTGTGTGCTCAGAACAGAGGGAAATGTGTTCTGCAGGTGCCTCAAATCCTGTGCTGCTCTGGCTGTAGATAATCATCATCCTCACTTGTTTAGGCCCCAGGGCTTTAACAGATTTGCCATGATGGACTGGAGCAGGAATTTTTGTGTTTTTTTTTATTGTGACGGGATCTTGTAAAGGAAAAACAACACAGCAAAGGAGAAATGTAAAGAATTTTAAAATCTTGGGAATTTTCTTTTTGGCTTTTCACCTTTCTGCAGTTCCTGGTGAGCAGTTCTGCCCAAGGAGGGGAAGGGAATGCTTTTCCTGGATGAAAAAGCACCTTCCAGCACAGAGGGATGGGGTCACTCAGTGCTTCACCTCCTTCCCAGTGCCCTGCATGGGCTGACAGGGACACTGGGGACAGTGCCAGCTCACTCAGGGACCAGCAGTGCCAGGAGGGGCTGGAGAGGCTCTCTGAGGAGCAGCACAGGGGCTGGGGAATGGACATCATCACCAGGGGCATGAGGGGGATGTGATTCCTTTCTTCTCCACCTTGGAGAGGGCACAGCTGGAGTGCTGTGTCTGCTCTGGGCTGCCCAGGCCAGGAGAGACATGGGCATGCTGCAGTGAGGAATGACCAGGGGGTGGGAGCCTCTGTCATCCAGAGGGGCTGAAAGAGCTGGATCAATAATCCAGAGGGGCTGGAGAGCTGGATCTGCCATCCAGAGGGGCTGGGAGAGCTGGATCGGCCATCCAGAGGGGTTAGAGAGCTGGATCAATAATCCAGAGGGGCTGGAGAGCTGGATCTGCCATCCAGAGGGGCTGGGAGAGCTGGATCGGCCATCCAGAGGGGTTAGAGAGCTGGATCAATAATCCAGAGGGGCTGGAGAGCTGGATCTGCCATCCAGAGGGGCTGGGAGAGCTGGATCGGCCATCCAGAGGGGTTAGAGAGCTGGATCAATAATCCAGAGGGGCTGGAGAGCTGGATCTGCCATCCAGAGGGGCTGGGAGAGCTGGATCGGCCATCCAGAGGGGTTAGAGAGCTGGATCAATAATCCAGAGGGGCTGGAGAGCTGGATCTGCCATCCAGAGGGGCTGGGAGAGCTGGATCGGCCATCCAGAGGGGTTAGAGAGCTGGATCAATAATCCAGAGGGGCTGGAGAGCTGGATCTGCCATCCAGAGGGGCTGGGAGAGCTGGATCGGCCATCCAGAGGGGTTAGAGAGCTGGATCAATAATCCAGAGGGGCTGGAGAGCTGGATCTGCCATCCAGAGGGGCTGGGAGAGCTGGATCGGCCATCCAGAGGGGTTAGAGAGCTGGATCAATAATCCAGAGGGGCTGGAGAGCTGGATCTGCCATCCAGAGGGGCTGGGAGAGCTGGATCGGCCATCCAGAGGGGTTAGAGAGCTGGATCAATAATCCAGAGGGGCTGGAGAGCTGGATCTGCCATCCAGAGGGGCTGGGAGAGCTGGATCGGCCATCCAGAGGGGTTAGAGAGCTGGATCAATAATCCAGAGGGGCTGGAGAGCTGGATCTGCCATCCAGAGGGGCTGGGAGAGCTGGATCGGCCATCCAGAGGGGTTAGAGAGCTGGATCAATAATCCAGAGGGGCTGGAGAGCTGGATCTGCCATCCAGAGGGGCTGGGAGAGCTGGATCGGCCATCCAGAGGGGTTAGAGAGCTGGATCAATAATCCAGAGGGGCTGGAGAGCTGGATCTGCCATCCAGAGGGGCTGGGAGAGCTGGATCGGCCATCCAGAGGGGTTAGAGAGCTGGATCAATAATCCAGAGGGGCTGGAGAGCTGGATCTGCCATCCAGAGGGGCTGGGAGAGCTGGATCGGCCATCCAGAGGGGTTAGAGAGCTGGATCAATAATCCAGAGGGGCTGGAGAGCTGGATCAATAATCCAGAGGGGCTGGGAGAGCTGGGATTGCTCACCCAGAGGGACTGGGAGAGCTGGGATTGTCAAGCCTGGAGCAGAGGATGCACAGAGGGAGCTTTCCCAGTGTGTCCATGTTCCAGCTGGGAGGGAATGAAGGAAAGGGAGTGAAACTGGTCCTGGTGGTGCCCAGGAGCAGGAGAGCCACTGGAATGGAGGGAATTCTCTTTGTGCAGAAGAAAACAGCAGTCACAGTGAGGGTGAGGGAATTGCTGATCAGAGAATGTGTCACTGGAGATGTGAAAAACCCAGCAGAATGTGGTGGCCCTGAGCAAGCTGACCCTGTTTTGGGCAGGGTGGTTGGTCTTGGTAATCTGCAGAGGTCTTTTCCAACCCCTTCTGAAAATCAAGGAGTTTGGATTCACTGAGAGTAGGAATATGTGGGGGATTTCCTTTCCTTTCCTTTCCTTTCCTTTCCTTTCCTTTCCTTTCCTTTCCTTTCCTTTCCTTTCCTTTCCTTTCCTTTCCTTTCCTTTCCTTTCCTTTCCTTTCCTTTCCTTTCCTTTCCTTTCCTTTCCTTTCCTTTCCTTTCCTTTCCTTTCCTTTCCTTTCCTTTCCTTTCATCAAGGAGTTTGGATTCAACCCCTTCTGAAATATGTGGGGGATTTCCTTTCCCCTTTCCTTTCCTTTCCTTTCCTTTCCTTTCCTTTCCTTTCCTTTCCTTTCCTTTCCTTTCCTTTCCTTTCCTTTTCTTTCCTTTCCCCTTCCCCTCTTTTTCCTTTCTTTTTCTTTCCTTTTCTCAAATCCAAGCTCATTCTGGTGGTTAATATTTACATGTCTTTACTCATGGCTTGTTTACCTCTGCCTCTATCCTGTGTGCAATCCCTGCTTTCTGTTTCTTTCCATCCTTCCGCTTCATTCTGGGAGCACACAGGTGTTCAGAGTAACCTGAATTTAAACCTTTAGACTGAAATGATGTTTTTTTTCTGCCTTGCAGGCACTTTGCCAAGCCAGGAGAAGCCCTCCCAGAGGCAGTCAGAGAGCACAAACTGCAGCCCTTCCAGGAAGAGATCCACATCAGAGAGCACTTCTTCTCCAGGCAAGTCCTGCTCAGGGGGCTGGGTTTGGGGATCCCTGAGTGCTCAGAGCTGTGCTGAGACACAGCATGGCTGTGAGAGCTTCAGCTCGTGGTGATCCTGACTTTTCCCACTGATATTTTGGGACAGCATGGCTGTGAGAGCTTCAGCTCTTGGTGATCCTGACTTTTCCCACTGATATTTTGGGACAGCAGGGCTGTGAGAGCTTCAGCTCATGGTGATACTGAGTTTTTCCACTCAGTTTTTCAGTGACATTTTGGGGTACGAGGGCTGTGGGTTGGGTTGTAGAACAGGGAGATTTGAGGTGCTCAGAGAAGCACCAGCACAGCTGTGGCAGGGTTGGGTTTGGTGTCTCACCAGGTTAAGTTAGGCCTGGTGGAGCTCAGGGCTTTAATCCAGATGTGTGACATTACAGTTCATCCATGGATTAGAGGAATAAATTAATTCCTCCCTGGGCAAGAGCCTGACTCTGGCCCTGCTCTGGAGGCAGAGGGTTCTTGGCCCTGGGCAGGTCACAGGAGGATCAGGCCAGGCTGTGCTGTGGGCTTTTCTTGCTGACGTGTGAGAAGCCTGCCAAGGTGATGGAGGGTGGCACATGGCTCACCCAACCATCAGGGAATGCCCCAAGCCAGGTCAGAAATGGTCCCTTCCAACCCAAAGGTGTTGTGATTCTGTAAAAATGGAATGTGAGAATCCTGCCCAGGTGATGGAGGGTGGCACATGGCTCATCCCAGCCATCAGTGAATGCCTCAATCCAGGTCAGAAATGGTCCCTTCCAACCCAAAGGTGTTGTGATTCTGTAAAAATGGAATGTGAGAATCCTGCCCAGGTGATGGAGGGTGGCACATGGCTCACCCAACCATTAGGGAATGCCCCAAGCCAGGTCAGAAATGGTCCCTTCCAACCCAAACCGTGCTGTGATTCTGTAAAAATGGACTGTGAGCTTCCCTGGGAGCTCACATGTGAGAATCCTGGGTGGAACAAGATGGTCTTTAAGGTTTCTTTCAGCCCAAACCGTTCTGTCATTCTGTAAAAATGGAACAGGAGCTCCCCTGGGACTGGACAGAAGAAAATCCAGCAGGTTGACCCATTTTGTAAGAAGCTCCGTTGCAGAAACACTCTCATTACCAGAATTCAGACATTTCTCAGACTCCCAAACTGACTGCAAATATGTAATAAATCCCTGGGATTGGTACTTGAAGCTAGCTATGGTTTCCATCTGGGAAGGATGTGCCAAAAGTGCCATTTCCTCCCTGCTTTAAACAGATGTTTACAACAGATGCTCCATCCAGCCTGTGCTGCAGAAAGTCCTTTGCAGTGGGAAAGGAATCTTCCTTTTTCCTCTGTCTCAATCCCTTTCTTGCCCTCTCTCCCTTGAAAAGGGGCAGCTGCAGTTGTTGGAAGTGGGAATAGGAAGTGTTAAAGCGAGCAGGAGCATTGGAATGACATGAATCACAAATTTATCAACTTCAAAGCCAGTGAGGTGATGGTGCAGCTGAGCAGATCAGTGCTTGCTGTGTTTCCCTGCCTGTGGAATGTGTGTGGGTTCCAGGGTTTGTCAGAGAGGAGCTGCAGCTGTCCCAGAGCAGAGCCTGCAGGGCCCCAGCCCTTTGGAGCAGCTCCCGTGGGATGTGGTGCTGCTTGAGGCTCCCTGAGCAGGTGAGAGCCCCAGCTCCATCCCCACGTGCCTCGAAGGGCCAGGAGAAAACAAAGGGGGATTTATCTTTATTATTTAATCTGAAATGCAGGGCTGGAAGTGTAAATCCTTCCAGCTGTCTTGCAGTTGTTGGGGTGTCCAGCTCACAGCAGGAGGCTGCTCTTGTGCTGTGTCACCAGCAAGAGCATTGTCCAGAGGAGGATTTTTAAAATGTTTTCCTGACTCTTTCTCCTCCAAATTGTGTGCTCTGAAAGGTACAGCTTCAGGTAATAAAGTCATTTACCCCCAGTTTGCTCCCCCCAGCTCACTTTTATTTTACATTTCTTGAGGCAGAGGTGTCCTTGATTCCCAGGTCTGGAGAGGAATTGTGTCTGCCCAAAATGGGAAAGCTGTAGCTAGCAGTGTGTATGGAGTTTAGAGTTATACACTGAGAATTCTATTACTATTATTATTATATATCACTATTATTATATATTATATCATTATTATATATGATTACATTATATCATATATAGTGATATACTATATACTATGCACTATACAATATATATGATATATGATATACAGTATACAATATATTATTTATTATATATTATGTTATATATTATATAATATTATTACAGATATATCATCATTATAGATTCTCTAAACGCTACCATTGCTGTATGATACGATCATATCATCATTCCCACATTACTAGCATCCCCCCCAGGCTTGCGGGCTGCCAGGCGCGCGCGAAGCACGCAGCCCAGCCCGCAGGGCACCGACCGCAGCGCTCTGTGTGTTGCAGGGGCGGCGGCGGACGCGCTGCTGCAGCGCGTGGCCCAGCAGGACGGGCCTGCCCCGCCGGACAGGAGCCTGGACGGCGCCGCGGGCGGCCCTCCGTCGTCCAGCCCCGCGCGCAGCCGCTCACGGGAGCGGGCGCTGGGCAAGCAGGACCCGCAGGACGCCAGCGGCGAGGGCGTCCCCCTGCTGCGGGAGCGCCCGCCCGGCGGCTACTCGCCCGGGCGCCTCAAGAGGAGCGTGGTGGAGGCCATGCAGAGGCAAGCGAGGAAAATGTGCAATTACGACAAAATCCTGGCGACAAAAAAAAATCTGGACCACGTCAACAAAATCCTGAAAGCCAAAAAGCTGCAGAGGCAGTCGAGGACGGGGAACAACTTCGTGAAGCGGCGGCCGGGGCGGCCGCGCAAGTACCCGCTGCAGGCCGTGGTGTCCGTGCAGGCCCTGCAGGCGGCCAGGATGGTGAGCCAGGAGCTGCAGGACAGGCAGCAGAGCAGCAGCCCCCTGCAGCTGGGGCCGGACACCATCACCGACGTGATCGAAGCCGTGGTGCAGAGCGTCAGCCTCGACCCCGAGCACCGCAAAGGCTGGAAGAGGAAGAGGTGGCTGCCCGAGGAGCAGGCCAGGAAGAGGCACAAGTCTTTGCCCGAGGATGAGCAGGAGAGCAGTAAGAGGTGATTTTCTTGCAGTTTTGTACCTCAGCTGGTTTTAGAATGTTTTAGTCATTGAGGGGAACTTCTGCTTGATTTTGGGAAGGAGCTCGGTGTAGAGGGAACCAGCTGTGGTCTACTCAGGTTACTCTTTGTGGTAGCAGGCCCCAGCCAGGTAATAATTACCATTGACTCTTGTTTTATTCTTCTGTACTCTGGTTGTGTTTGAGGGTGCCAGGATGAGGGAAGAGATGAGAGTCTTGACTCCATGTTTCAGAAGGCTGATTTATTATATTATGGTACTATATTATATTAAAATGCTACATTAAAACTATACTAAAAAGAATAGAGAGAAAAGGATCCATCAGAAGGCTGGAAAGAAAAGGAATGATAACAAAATCTTGTGGCTGCTCACTGCCTCGACACAGGTGGCTGTGACTGGTCATCAAGTGAAAACAATCCACGTGGAGCAGTGGAAGATGCACCTGTTGCATTCCACAGCAGCAGATAATTATTGTTTGCATTTCTCTCCTGAGGCTCCTCAGCTTCTCAGGAGAAAATCCTGGCAAAAGGATTTTTCAGAAAATATCATGGTGACGCTACACTATGTAATACTGCATTTTTAAGAAACTTATGACTTCTTCTAGACAGTCTGATACAGCTTTGACCCAATTTGTTAACTAACCAAACCACTGCTACTAGTGTCTAATGAAGAAACTACTCCTTGGTAAAGAAATCTCCCTAACACATCCCACATGTGTCTAGCAGCAGGTGTAGTGAGTGATGATGAGAATTCTTTTAATTCTTGCTCTGAGCAGGCCCCCAGCCAGGTAATAATTAACACTGAGCATTGTTTTATTCTTCTGTACTATATTATACCATATTTTTAAGAAATTTATGACTTCTTCTAGACAGTCTGATACAGCTTTGACCCAATTTGTTAACTAACCAAAACACTACTAGTAGTGTCTAATGAAGAAACTGCTCCTTGATGAACAAATCTCCTTAACACATCCCACATGTGTCTAGCAGCAGGTGTAGTGAGTGATGATGAGAATTCTTTTAATTCTTGCTCTGAGCTTTCTCACAGCTTCCCCAGGAAAACGCCTGGGAGAGTCTGTGCCTGCTCCCTGTCACCAGAGAGCTGCTGCCACACCAACATGTGAGCCCTGAGTGTGTTCAGTCCTTCCCCAGGTACTGAAAGCAGCCCAGAAAATGAGAAGTGATCTAAAACAGTACAGGTTCTGTACTTGTGCTGGTGAAGGATGTATTTAAGGAGTTGGTAACTGGTGAGGTGCCACAGGTTGTTCCTTCATCCTGTGTGGAATAAGGAGCCCTGGGGAGCCGTGGGATCTGCTCACAAATGCAGGCAGCACAGGATGGCAGGTGATGTACAGCAGATAAAGAATAAAGCTACAGCAGCAAGGAGGAGTTCAGGGCTGCACCTGTGCAGTCACTGCTAAAGGCACACACCAAAAATCTCTCTCTGATCTCAACATCTCACACTCATCCCCAAATCCATCAATAAACAAACTCTGTCAGGAGTTTCCTCTCCAGAAATGGGTGCTGTGTGCTGTCTGTGGCTCTCCTGGAGGCTCAGGAAAGGGTTACCACGTGCTGGTTTTGGAGTGCTAAAGCAGAGAGCAAGAGCTGCCTTCTGAATTGCTCAGCTGAGGCTCCAAGGATAAACATTAGCAGTACAAACAACATTCTTTTTGTAATAATAATATCACAAAAAGAATCATACTTTTCTTATGATTGTGCTTAAGCCCCACTTGATCATGTATTGTGTTTGTGGCAGGGAGGAATGATGAATCTGACTCCATGTTTTCAGAAGGCTAATTTTTTATTTTATGATCCTATATGATATTAAAGAATACTAAACTAAATTAAAGAATACAGAAAGGATATTTGCAGAAGGTTAAAAAGATAATAATGAAACTTGTGACTCTCTCTCCAGAGTCTGACACAGCTTGACCCTGACTGGCTAATAAGTCAAAACAATTCACATGAAACTAATGAAACAATCACCTGTTGGATAAATAATTTTCAACCACATTCCAAAGCAGCAACACACAGGAGAAACAAATGAGAAAATATTGTTTTCTTTTTTCTCTGAAGCTTCTCAGGAGAAACATCTTGGGTAAAGGGATTTTTCAGAAAAGATGCATGTGACAATCATGCTCATTAAGTATTTTTTTAAGTAGTTGAGTCACCCAGAAATTCAGAAAAATTGCCTTTTTCTGCTGACCAGATTCAAGAGAGGAATAATGAAATACTGTGAGATGATCTTAATGGGAAGGTGATTTTTTTATCTCTACTTTTTCTTCCAGTTTCTCTGAGACAGTAGCTGAACCTCCCAGTCCACATGAGGCCCTTGGGAAACCACCTGAACCTGAAACCCCTGAGCAGCCTCTGCCTCCCCTAACCCAGCGTGAGAAGAAAGCCCCTCGACCCCCAAAGAAGAAATACCAGAAAGCTGGGCTCTACTCTGATGTCTACAAAACAACAGAGTGAGTGAAACAGAGCAAAGCTGCTCTCTGGTAATCCAGGGAAAACTCTCTTTTCACCCAGAGCCATAAAGAGCTGCCACTCATGAGGAGGTGAAATAGAACCATCAACTTAAGTGAAGCCTGTGGAGAATTTTGTGATGGTAATTGTCAGAACTGACCCAGTGGGGATGTAAAATGTAAGCCCAGTCAGAAAGCAGTCTGCAAGTGTTTCTGGTTATCAGTTTTGAAGAAGGTAAGAGATTTATTCAAGATCTACACAGTCCTGGCAGTGCAGGTGCTGGGAGAGCTGGATGTGTGCAGGTTCTGAGCAGGGTTTGAGCACAGTGTGGCAGAGAAGGGGTCATGGGGTCCCTGTTTTCACTGGCTGAGTGGTGACAACTGGCCATCTTCTGTGTGAAAGAATTTCAGCAATGCACCCAGTTCATTTCACAGCTCAGTGAAGTTCATCTCTATTTTCTCTGAGATGTTTAGGGTAGAAAATCCAGCATTTCTTTATTTTTCCCACTGGTTGCTTTGCAGCCTGGTGTCCATTAGAATGTGGACACCTCCCTTGTAGTCACACATGTTTTCTAATCTGAACAAATCAGCTGAAGTCAGGAATTTGTGCTTCTGTTCCAATATCATCTGACAGATTGAAAAGAGACAAAATTTGGCACCTTCTCACTATGTCACAGACCACTTCAAACTGTTCCAGAGACCACTGGGAAATGCCAGTGCAGTTTATCAGCTGCTCCTGCTGCAATCTCTGTCTGTGGTGAAGGAATCAGTGAAAGGGTCAAGACTGAGGAAGAAACAAAAATCTCAGTCTGAGCAAAGTGAGGCCACTTGAGTTTTATCTGTTTTAAAGAGATGTGTTAAACTTTGCCACTTGGATGGTCTGTCACTGCTGCACACAGTTCAAATCTCACAGTTTCATCTCTTGCCACAGAGGAGGAGCTGAGAGAGTCTTCTCCTTTTCTTCAGTGTAAATATTTGGAACTTTGAGTGTTCCTAAGTTGGAAGGGGCCCACAAAGATCGTGGAGTCCAGCTCCTGGCTGTGCACAGCCCCAAGAACCCCACCCTGATGCCTGAGCTGTGTCCAAACCCTCCTGGAGCTCTGGCTGTGCCCATTCCCTGGGGAGCCTGGGCAGTGCCATCCCTTCTGAGGGAAAAACCTTTTCCTAAATCCATCCTAAACCTCCCATAGCCATTCCCTGGGGTGCTGTTCTGCTCACACAGAGCAGAGGTTGGAGCTGCTCCTGCCCTGCTCTTCAGGGGGAAGTCACAAATCACACAGGGCTGCCTTGGCTTCCCTCTGCCTGTTGCTCCACGTGCTGAGTTCTTCCCTGCTCTGATACTGGCTTTGGGATGAGCTGCTCTGGGCACCCTGTGCCAGGGCCTCCCCACCCTCACAGGGAAGAATTTCTTCCTAAGTATTTCCAGTTGTTGATATCTGTATCACAAAATTTGTTTTCAGCTTACATTTTCCCTTAACTAAACAATAATATCACTTTTTGTATTCAGCCATCTTTCTGTTGCTTGTCCAGTTCTTAAAATAAATCCCTTAAAAAACTTCAGTAGGCTTCAATATCATTTAATCGTTGGTATATTTAACATTTAGAAGTCTCCTTGCAGGACTGCAGTTCTAAATATAACCACATCAGATTCTATTTCCCAAGGTTTGTTGTTGGCCAGGAGGAGATGTTTATAAACACCAGATTACAGAGCTGGCACCTGCCTGACCCATACAACCATTCTAATTCCATTCTCCTATTTTTCTTTCTTCAAAGGGGTGTCTCATTGCTTTTTTAACTCTGATTTCTGTTCTTTTTTCTGCCTTTCCTGATGAACAACCTCCTAAAGGGCAGCAGATGAATGTTTGCTCTTAGGAGAGCAGGGCTGTACATGTGTCACGTGCCCAGTTCCTCAGCAGAACCCCCAGATACAATCTGCTGGTCCTCTTTTATTTGTGGAGCTTTAGTTATTACTTTTATATCACATGCAGGGCATTTAAAGTCAGTGGGTGTTTATGGAGAAAAAACATTTATGGAGAAAAACCCCCTTGTGGGAGGGCTGGTGTTAGACAGGCAGCCTGGAGAGCACTTCTTTGGCCATTTTTATTATTCCTCTTTTCCCTGATGCTCCAGACATTTGTGCCTTAACTAAAGCAGAAAATGCATTTTTGCAAGTGCCACATGATCCTCGTTGTGACATTTTGGTTCTGTCCCTGTCCTCCACAGCCCCAAGAGCCGCCTGATCCAGCTGAAGAAGGAGAAGCTGGAATACACCCCAGGGGAGCACGAGCACGGGCTCTTCCCAGCCCCTATCCACGTTGGTGGGTACCTCATCTGTATTTTCATTGTTGGGGGACAAATGTGGCACTGGGGGGGCTGCTCAGCTTCTGCTTTTCTCTGGTTTTTAGCCCTTGCCAGGTCACTCATGGTTTTTGGCGCATGAACTTTGCCAGCTCATCCCCCTGTGTGTGTTCCCCAGTTTATCTTGAGAGGCTTTTTTTAGCTTAAAACATTGCTCACTTTATTTTTTGGGGTGTCAGAACATACCATTCTAATTGAAAATTTGCTTTAATTGTGATAGTCCTTGGATGAAATGCAGAGCAATAGTCTCCACCTCAAAGTAAAATTACAGCAGAATAGCCACAGACAATTATGACAGTTTAAATCCCAAAAGCTGAGCATGGAGTGATAAATTCCCCCATGTCCCCATGCACTTCATGGTGTCTGTCTTTACACAGGGATAAAAGGGTGGAAGAGTTAAAAGCTTTGCTGTTATCTTTGGTTTTACTTCATCCCCATTTTTAGGTCTCGGGTAGGAAAAAAGTGGGATTTAGGATTTCACAGAATCATGGAATGGTTTGGGTGGGAAAGGACCTTACAGATCATCTTATTCCACCCTGTTCCATGGAATTCCATAGCCCAGGTTGCTCCAAACCCTGTCCCTGGCCTTGAACACTTCATAAGCCAGGTCTGTCCCAGGCCCTCAGGGGGATGGAGCTCAGGATGCTGCTCCTGGGCCAGGGGGGATGGTCCAGAGCTCCACTGTTGGCAGCTCTTACCATTTCCCAGGTTAAACCTGGTAGGATTGAGTAATTTCCTGATTCTCAGGTAATTGTTTCAGCTTCTGAAGTGCTGTGATTCTTGCTGCAAGTCCTGTCAGGCCCAGCAGTTTGGTGGAATTCAGGAATCTTTGTCCCATCAAACACAAGCTGTCACTGCTTTGTCTGCTGTGACTGAACTCTTTGGCTCCACCTGCACAGCAAGGCAGAGCAGTTGGACAGATCTGTGAGAATCAGGAGCCACAAAACAGGTTTCGGGGCTGAAGGTGACAATTTAAATTCTTCAAGACGTTCCCTTGCTCATCTCCTTTTTGAATGGGCTCATAAAACCAGGTTCTCCAGGTTCACAACCACATTGTTGGTCCTGCCCTGCAGCTGCTGGGGTGCCTGGGGATGGTTTAACCCCAGAGCAGGGACCAGGGCTGGGCTTCTGCCAGGGGACTGCACTGGTGCCACTCAGGGAGGGCTGGGGGCACCTTCCCTGTGCTGGGGGCACGGTGCCAGGGCACCTGAAAGAGCCTTTTGTTCGGCCTGCTGAGGTCATAGAAGTGAAAGCAAATTCCCAGCAGATTTAGCTCTTTCCTGGAACCTGCTAGGGATGAATAAGGCATTGAAAATGGAAAGTAATTTAGGGGTAAATTGTAAGGAAAACATTACCATTTTTATTTTCCAGTGGTGAGGGTATGCATGTGAATTTATATGAACCCGCAGAGCATTGCTGGAGGAATATAAAGGCATTTGTTAACAGTTAGAAAAGCTGGGGGGAAAAAATCAGCTTGGGCCTGACACCTCATCCTAGGCACTGTGCTCCCTGCAGTTTTGTGACACAGGATTCCAGCAAAATGATCAGAGAATGTTGAATGTTGGCTGGAACCAAGCAGTGTCAGCCCTTGGGACTGGTGTGAATGATGTAATGGGTCTGTGTCCTTTAGGGGTGACAGGGAATGAAAGAATGGAGCCAAAATCTGCAGGGAAAGCAGGAACTCCTGTCTAAAACGAGTTCCAGTTATTGCTGAAAATACAGATCCCCTTGAAGCCTTTCCAAAAAATCTAGGAATGTATTTGCCAAGTCTGAATTCATTCTTAAATCTCTTCTGGTAAAGGTCACGGGAACAGGCTGGAGACTCTTTTCAGAACTGATTTGATTTCTTTGAGTACAATATTGTGATTTACCAGCCTGCATGGGCAGGGCAGGTCTTGTCCTGGGTGTTAAAGTCTTGGGTTGTGCACAGGAAAACTCAGAACGTGTCAGCTTGGAGGACAGGGCTGTGGTCAGTCCAGATGGGTGTTGGGGTCAGTTCTGATGGGTGTTGGGGTCAGTCCTGATAGGTGTTGAGGCCAGTCCTGATGGGTGTTGGGGTCAGTCCTGTCAGGTGTTGTGGTCAGTTGTTTCAGGTGTTGGGATCAGTTGTGTCATGGGTCACGGTCAGTCCTGTTGGGTGTTGGGGTCAAAACTGTCAGGTGTTGTGGTCAGTTGTTTCAGGTGTTGGGATCAGTTGTGTCATGGGTCACGGTCAGTCCTGTTGGGTGCTGTGGTCAGTTCTGTCCAGGGTTGGCTGTGGTACCTTCTCACAGGGTTGTGGTCAGTTGTTTCAGGTGTGGTCAGTCCTGTCAGGTGCTGTGGTCTGTCCTGATAAGTGTTGGGGTCAGTCCTGATAAGTGTTGGGGTCAGTCCTGTCAGGTCTTGGCTGTGGTACCCTCACAGCGTTGTGGTCAGTCCTGTCAAGTGCTGTGGTCAGTTCTGTCCAGGGTTGGCTGTGGTGCTTTCACATGGCTGTGGTCAGTCCTGCCTGGTGTTGTGGTCACTTGTTTCAGGTGTGGTCAGTTCTGTCTGGTGCTGTGGTCACCCGTCCCAGCTGTGGTCAGTGCTGTGGTCACCCATCCCAGGTGTGGTCAGTGCTGTGGTCAGTGCTGTCAGGTGCTGTGGTCAGTGCTGTGGTCACCCGTCCCAGGTGTGGTCAGTGCTGTCCAGGGTTGCCATGGCAGGGTCTGACCCAACTCCTCCCACCCCTCACTGCCCACGGGGGCCCCTCTGAGCAGGACCCAGTTCTGTGTCCTGGGGGGTTCCCTGGGCCTGCCCTGACTTCCAGAATGTTCTCTGAGCCTTCTGCCCTCTCCTTTGAGCCCTGCCAGAGCCTGGGAGCAGCTCCCGCTCTCTCAGGACGAGTGTGTGAGCGTGTGCCCCTTAAAACCTTGTTGTGCTTTCAGGGAAGTACCTCAGACAGAAGAGAATCGACTTCCAGCTGCCTTACGACATCCTCTGGCAGTGGAAACACAACCAGGTAGGAGATAAAATGTCCCTGGGCTTGCCAAAATTGGGATCAGAAGGAGCAGCAGCACTCAGGGGGTTGCCAGGATTGGGATCAGAAGGAGCAGCACTCAGAGAGAGCCCGTTCACACATCCCAGCTGTGAGAAGGGATTTGCATGTGTGTTTAATGTTGAAAATTCCCATTTTTCCATCTCCTGCAAAATAGCAATGCTGTGAGTTTCTGCTCTGACAAAAGTCATTAATTTGGCTGCAGACTTTTATTTTGGCAGTCTGTGTGGGGAGCTGGTTTCAGACACGCCTCGGGAGAATTGGGATGTACTGCCAGCAGCACTGAGAAATTTCAGGCTTTATTTTTCTTGGATCAATCCCAGCAGAGTGGAATTTATTTTTCACTTGCAAGCTGAAATTTTCATACTGAGGAAAGAAGAGAAACTGTTTTAACAGTCTCGTTCTTTTTTAAAGAGCTTTAAATATGTGCAGGCTTAAAAATAGGATTTTTTTTATTGCTGAGATGTTTTCACCGAGTGATTTACACAGGATTTAAGGGAGAATCTCCCCTCAGATGTGGAAATGAGCAGGGCACATTCCCAGGTGCTGTGGCTCCAGCTGCACTCCAGCACCCCTGCAATCTGATCCTCAAGTCAGGAGCACTGGGGACATCTCCAGGACTCTTTCTTGCATATATTAACAATGGCCTGTCTCATCTGTTCAGTATTTTATAAGTAATAAATACATGGAATCTGTTTTCTTGACATTCTCCAGCTCTCCCTGGAATACTGGAGGCCCTTGCAGAGGAATTTCTCTGTACAGGGTGTGGAGATGTCTGGGTTGTTCCTGTGGGTCACTGAGGGAAGGTTCTTAGTGCAGGAAATGTGTGTGAAATAGAGAATAATTGGAAAATATTCCTTAGAGCTTGTTTGACAGGCTGGAATATATATGAAATCATGAGTTGTAAGCTCCCCTTTCCCTTCCCATCATCTCCATCTGCAGAGAAGATGAATCTGCATTTCTCCTGGCTCCCACCTGTACTCACAGCTCTTAGAGAGTCCCAGAATCCTCTAGAATCCAAAAAAACCCTTAAGTCATCGAGTCACTTGGATAAATCAGCACCTGGATTTTTTTGTTTTCACTTTTTTAAGCATTGGCACATGGTGATTCCACCAAAGATGGTTTCTCCAAAGTAGGTATAAAGAATTCCTGTTCTTCTAAGCCCTGTTCAGAGGAGCCTGTCCTCAGGACAGCTGTTTGCCACATTGCTCTGGGCACACAGAATAAATCATGTGTGAACAAACTGCTCCACTGTCTCAGCAAGCCCAAATTCTACTTATTCAGGTCCTTTTTGGGACCTGTTTGTTAATGCAGTCTGAGCCTAGAGAAGAGAGCACAGATTTCTAGTAATGATTACAGAACAGTTGCCTATGTACAGAACAACATTTCCCTGATCCTTTTGAATAACAGATGCACTTATGCAATGTATTAAAATTTTCTTTCTCTTCCTTTTAGTTGTATAAAAAGCCAGATGTCCCACTTTATAAAAAAATCCGTTCCAGTAAGTAAAATCTTATTACTAAACTGTGGAATTTTCATGTGACACCCTCCTTTCTGTCCTGCTTTGTCCTACCAAAGACACTTCCACCTGCTTTCTTTTTCTTTACTGATTGGAATGAAAATACTGTCGATAAACAGTTCTGGTTTTTTCACCTGAAAAGAATTCTTTTCCCTGTTTGGGTTTGGTTTTTTCTTTTTTTTTTAAATTTTTTTTTCCCCTCCAGATGTCTATGTGGATGTCAAACCTCTCTCTGGCTACGAGGCCACCACCTGCAATTGTAAGAAGCCAGAGGATGACAGTGGGAAGGGCTGTGTGGAGGATTGCCTGAACAGGTTAGAAATGGATTATTTCTCATCATCTCCTGGGAGCAGACTCGTGCTGGGTGCAGCCCAGCAGCAGAGGCATCAGCACAGGGAGGCAGATTCCCAGTTGGACCCTCCTGGAGCAGCTCTGGCTCCCCCACATTGTCACTGCTGGCCCCCCCACCACTCCCAGTTGCTCCCAGTCAGAGCAGTGCCCTCCCAGCTCAGCCCCAGGCTCTGGCTCCTTCTGGCCCTGGGGTGGTGGAGCAGACACAAGAGCAGCTCCAGGTCCCCTCCTGAGCTGTGTCCCCATCCTGTGCTCCTGTCCCCCCTGTGCTCCTGTCCCCCTCCTGGGCTGTGTCCCCTCCTGGGCTGTGTCCCACCTCTGTGCTTGTGTCCACCCTGTGCTGTGTCCCCATCCTGTGCTGTGTCCCGCCCTGTGCTCCTGTCCCACCCTGGGCTGTGTCCCCCCTGGGCTGTGTCCCCTCCTGGGCTGTGTCCCCACCCTGTGCTCCTGTCCCCCCTTTGCTCTGTCCCCTCCTGGGCTGTGTCCCCTCCTGGGCTGTGTCCCCACCCTGTGCTCCTGTCCCCCCTTTGCTCTGTCCCCTCCTGGGCTGTGTCCCGCCCTGTGCTCTGTCCCCACCCTGTGCTCCTGTCCCCCCTGTGCTCTGTCCCCTCCTGGGCTGTGTCCCCCCTGGGCTGTGTCCCGCCCTGTGCTCCTGTCCCACCCTGGACTGTGTCCCCCCTGTGCTGTGTCCCCCCTCTGTGCTCCTGTCCCCCCCTGTGCTCATGTCCCCTCCTGTGCTCATGTCCTCCCCCATGGCTGTGTCCCCCCCTGTGCTTGTGTCACCCCCCTGTGCTCGTGTACCCCCCTGGGCTGTGTCCCCCCGGGCTCCTGTCCCCCCTGTGCTCTGTCCCCTCCTGTGCTGTGTCCCCATCCTGTGCTGTGTCCCTTCCTGGGCTGTGTCCCCCCTGTGCTGTGTCCCCCTCCTGTGCTGTGTCCCTTCCTGGGCTGTGTCCCCCCTGTGCTCATGTCCCCTCCTGTGCTCTGTCCCCTCCTGTGCTCTGTCCCCCCCTGGCTGTGTCCCCCCCGGCTGTGTCCCCCTTGGGCTGTGCCCCACGCTCTGGGGACACTCTGGGGACACTGTGCCTTGGGCAGGCAGAGGGGCAGTGCCAGGTGTGTCCCCATGGCAGGGGCACGGCCAGCAGGAGCTGCAGCTGTAGCAGCCCTGCCCTGCCCCTTTCTCCCAGGAAAATCCCAGTAAAAAATCCCCATTGAACAGCCCTGGGCTGGGCAGGGATCACTGTGTCAGGATTTAATTTAAGGGATTACACCTTAAAAACAAGCAGCATTTTAGTGTCTGAATAACTGCTTTTATTGTAATTGATTTATTTCTTTGTGTATTGATTTGTTATTGAGTCATATGGACATAATGTATGTAGTACTGATTTTATATTGATTTATAAATTGATTTTTATATTGATTTATTATTGATTTATATATCAATAGAAATCATTAGATATATAGTTTATATACATTTTTATATTTATGTGTCTATACATCTCTAAAATATATATTTATAATCATATATAATTCTAATTTTATATTCATATATTATCTATTTATAAATTACTTTTATATTTCTATAAAATATATTTATAATTTTATATAATTATATATACTTTTATATATTACATATTTATAGATTATTTTATATTTATATATAAATATATATTTTATAGAAATGGTTTATATTTATATATTTATATATTTATAATTATAGAAATATTGTATTTAATTTTATGTATTTTTATATATTTTATATATAACTTATTTTATGTATTATTTATGTAATGATTTATATATTTACGTCTTTATTTCATATATCCATTCACTTTTTATTTTATTATTTTATTTACTATTTCTTTTCTTATTTTATATTTATAAATTATTTTTATATCTACATATTTATATTAAAATAAATATTTATAGTTATATCTAATTATATATAATTTTATATTTTTATTTATTCTATACTTTACATTATATTTATATATTTATTATATTTATTGTATTTATATATTTATCATTTACATATCTATTTAATATAATTTTATGTTTATATATATATATTTTATATATTTATTTATAATTATATAGATATTGTATATTTATATAGAAATATTTATATATTTTTATATTTTATATATCTTTATATATAATTTATAATTTATAATATATAATAATATGTATAACATTTCTATAGTTATATATTTCATATATTATTTATAATACTATATAATATTTATATAAGTATATAAGTATTTATTTATATATCTGAATTATTTTGTACATTATTTATGTGATGATTCCTATATTTATATCTGATTTCACATCTCCATTTACCATTTATTTTATGTATTATTTCATCTCGTACTCATTTTCTCTTTCTGTATGTGTGATTCCGCCGTGCGCACGGCCGCTCCCGCGGGCCCCTCCCTGAGCTCACGCCGTTTCTCTTGCAGGATGATCTTCGCCGAGTGCTCCCCCAACACGTGTCCCTGCGGGGAGCAGTGCTGCAACCAGCGCATCCAGCGGCACGAGTGGGTGCAGTGCCTGGAGAGGTTCCGCGCCGAGGAGAAGGGCTGGGGCATCCGCACCAAGGAGCCCCTCAAGGCCGGCCAGTTCATCATCGAGTACCTGGGCGAAGTTGTGAGCGAGCAGGAGTTCAGGTACCAGCGTGCTGCTGCTGCTGCTGCAGCGTGGGAGGGTCCCCGGTGCCTTTGGGGACACCGAGAGTGGAGCGTGGTGTAGCTTGGTAAACTCTGTGTAAATCCAGTGCAGAGACCCTTGCAAGGAGCAACTTGCAGTATTGGTCTCGTAATTACATATTGGATAGTATCATATTTTTTATATATATTATATATTTTTAAAATATATATTTTTATATTTTTATATATTTATATTTTATATATATTTATATTTTATATATTTTAATATAAATATTTATTTCATAGTATAATTGCATCTTTTATAATAATTATAAATTCTACTCTACGTCATGCATGTCTTGATTAGATTGGGAAATTCTAATTGTTAATATTTGAAATGCATCATCTGCCCTATAAATGCTAAATGCATTTAATATGGAAGGCTCACAAATAACCTTTAGGGACACGGAGAGTTAAACTCTGTGTAAATCCAGTGTAGAGGCCCTTGGAATGAGTAACTTGCAATATTGGTCTCATAATTACAATTTGATAGTATCATATTTTTAATATATATATAATATATATTTATATTTATATCTTTTTATATATATTTTTATTTTTATATATGTATATCTTTATTTATATTTTTATATATATTTGTGGGGTTTTTATATATTTATTTTATAGTATAATTACATATTTTATAGTAATTGTAAATTCTACTCTAGGTCATGCATGTTTTCCTTAGATTGGGAAATTCTAATTGGTCGTGGTTGGGATATCCTCAGGCAGGAACAAAGGGGAGGATGAGGGGGGAAAGGGAAGGTTTAGAATTCTGGGGGTTTTGGTTAACCAGGTTTTTCCGATCCAGTATTGGGGGGTGATTCATGTTTGAAATGGATCCTCTGCCCTGTAAATGCAAAATGCAACAAGTGACTGGATCGGAAATGAGAGCTCTGCAGGATTTGGGATGAGAACCAGGTGGAACTATAAATGCAATATGCAGCGAGTGGATCTGAAATGAGAACTCTGCAGGATTTGGGATGAGAACCAGGTGGAACTGAGGGGCAGAATGGGGCTGGAGGGGACAAGTGGAAACAAGTGAAGAAGTGGAAACATTGAAAGGCAGAAATTATCTGTTAGCTCTGTGGCATGTGTGAGGTTGGAGGGACTGGCTGCTCCCAGAGCTCCACAGAAGGCAGCTGCACTCTCCTCATGCAAAGATAAGCTCTGACTCCTGTCCCTGTGCTCTCGTGGTCCATGGATGATTCCAGAACCTGCCCACTCCCCAGGAGGAAGCTGCTTGTGTACAAGTGCATGCACAGACACCCCAAGGAATGTACACTTGCATTTTCTCCTCCATCCATGAAATGTGTACAAATAATCTGCAGAACCCAAAAGGGAGCATTCCAGAAGAGCAAATTTCTAAATTCTAACCCAAGCTCTGTCAGTGGCCTGGACTTATAAAAATAGGCACAATAATGGTTTTCCTCCAGCTCTAGGTGGAGGGCTCTATAAAATGTTAAAGATTATCATTGCATTTTCTTCAAAACTGTCTTGTTTTGGCAAAGTACATGTCTGCTGAGGAAGGCAGGATCCTCCCCTGAAATGGAAAATGGGAATGCGCTCCCTCTGAATTGTTATAATTTTGAAATTAAGGGGCTCTCAGGCAAACATATGGGCCCAGAAATAACAGTTCTTTACTAGAGAAGAAAATTTTTAAAAAAATAAAATAAACAATGCAGTAATACAAAATAACACTGCCAGAGTGAGAGCAGAAGCTGACCCCCGTGGGTGGTACAGCCCCATCCCATGGTGGCTCAGCTCTCCTGCAGTGCCAGCTGTGCTTCTGCTGGAGCAGGGATCCTGCACAAGGCTGGAGTTTTCCTCTGGAGCTCCAGGGCTGCTGGAGATGGGCCTGGTGTTCGTTTGGGAATGCAGGGCAGGAGAAAGCTGCTCCTCTGGGAATGCAGTGGGCAGGAGAAAGCTGCTCCTCTCGGAGTGCAGTGGGCAAAGGCTGCTGGGGTGTCCCAAACCCCGATTGTATCCAGGTACGAATGCTTGGCTCCTCCCAGGGGGATGATCGAATTTTATCAGCCATGCAGGGACACTCAGTGGCCCATGGACAGAAGATAATTAATAATTAATGGCTCATGAACAGAAGATATCTCTGGGAGGGAGGATTGTTTGTGGAAGAGATTAAGAGAACTGCCCCACAAATAGGAATAGAACACGCACCCCCATTTCCAAGCCAAGACAAAAACCCTCTCTGAGATGTGCTCTCCCTGTGCCACTCCCTGTGTGCTGTGTGGGGACAGGCAGAATGACAAGGTTAACCCTTTGTTGCCCGCAGGAACAGGATGATTGAGCAGTACCACAACCACAGTGACCATTACTGCCTGAACCTGGACAGCGGCATGGTCATCGACAGCTACCGCATGGGCAACGAGGCTCGCTTCATCAACCACAGCTGCAACCCCAACTGTGAGATGCAGAAATGGTGAGGAGAGGGCTTCTGCCCCCTGCAGCACCCAGAGAGACAGAGAACCAGTTCAGCTGAGGGAGTCAGACCTAAAAATAGGGAGGGGAGTTGTGGTATTCACATTTTCTGAACAGAGTCGTAATTCTCTCTCCCAGGATTTTTCCTGGAGAAGGCAGTGAGAATTTCAGAGAAGAGCAATTCTTGTGTCTACTTGCTGCGCTTGTTGTTTGGCACATGTGGAATATGTTATGGAGATTGTTTACCAAAAGTGATTTGTTAATTAGACACATCTGGTGATGGTTGTTTGGATTGATTTGCCTATTGGGTCAAAGCTGTGTGGTGACTGTCTCAGATAGTCATGGGTTTTTCTTTAGTCTCTCTTTAGTATAGTATCTCTTTAGTATCTTTTTTAGTATAGTATCTCGTTAATACAGTATAGTGTTAGTGTAATATTGTCACCATCATATTTTCTGGAAAAATCCCTTGCCCAGGATTTCTCTCCTGGGAAGCTGAGAAGCCTCAGAGAAAAAGGAAAACAATATTATCTCCTTTGCTTCTCCTGTGTTTTGCTGCTTTGGAATGTGGTTTGGAGATTGTTTGTCCAACAGGGGAATGGTTTTAACTTATTGGCCAATCAGGGGCCAAAATACCAGCACTGCTGAGGGATTTGTAGTGACTGATTTGCAGATGGTGGAACAGGAGTCGCTGTACATCAGAGTAGCTTGTGGTTCTCAGATAATTCTAGATTTAAGCAATAGTAAAGTTTTACATTTGAAAATCCAACTCTAAATGAAATAGTTGAAGAGACAGAGAGGATTCTGCCCTGCCCAGGTGAGACCCCTCCTGCAGAGCTGGGGTCCCAGCACAGGACGTGGAGCTGCTGGAGTGGGTCTGGAGAAGGCACCAAATTAATCAGAGGGAAGAAGCAGCTCTGCTGTGAGGAAAGGCTGAGAGAGTTGGGGTTTCTCAGCCTGGAGAAGAGAAGCTCCAAGTGACCTGATTGTGTCCTTCTGGTACCTGAAGGAGCTGCAGGAAAGAAGGAGAGAGATCATTTACAAGGGCCTGGAGTGACAGAGCAAGGGGCAATGTCTTCCCACTGCCAGCTTAGATGGAATATTGGGAAGGAAATGTTCCCTGTGAGGGTAGGGACACCTTGGCATTACTACTCTTGTTAAATGTGCTGTTCACTTTTTAGCTTTCAAAGTTTATTGTAAGAGATAAATAAAAGAACTGCTAAAAACTCCTTTTAGCATAAGTCAGGACACAGCAGAGGTGTTGCTGCCTGTCTCTAACACTGCCACACCGTGCACAAAGATGATTTTATGTTGAATTTTTGGGATATTTAATTGTATTTTGCCCTCAGGTCTGTGAATGGTGTGTATAGGATTGGGCTGTATGCACTGAAGGACATGCCTGCTGGGACTGAGCTCACCTATGACTACAACTTCCACTCATTTAATGTTGAAAAACAGGTAAAAACCCCACTGTGAGACCTTGAAAAATCTCACTAAGCCCTAACAGTTCCATAAAGTGTAAAAATTAACAAAACCTGTCGTGTTGTATTAGGAAGAAAATGTTCTTTGTAATATTGAGAGAGAATCTAGGCCTTTGGGGTTTATTGGATGTTTTCTTTTTCCTCAAAGCAACTCTGCAAATGTGGCTTTGACAAATGCAGAGGAATAATTGGGGGTAAAAGTCAACGCATGAATGGACTCTCAAGCAAAAGCAACCAGCCTGTGAGCACCCACAGAAGACCTGGGAGGTCGAAAGAGAAGAGGAAGTCAAAGCACAAACTAAAGAAGAGAGTAAGTAGGAAAGACAGAGTTTGGGTGGGTGAGGTTGATGGGAAATCAGTCTGTGCCACCAGACCAAAAACTGGTGGTTCTGTAAATTTTAAACTTGAAACCCAAACTTGAAACAGAAATACAGTAGAGTAATGCTGCAGGTTCTGTCTCAGGGACTGCTTTGCTGAGTTCTTGGCACTGTTTTTCCTGTCTATCAGAAAAATCTTGTTTTCCAGAGGGGCCACATCCCTGAGGAACCCAGTGAAAGTGTGAATGCCCCAACCAGGCTGACACCTCAGCTGCAGATGAAGCCCATGTCCAACAGGGAAAGGTGAGGGCTGATTTCAGGGGGATTTGCCTCAGAAATGGAGTTCTGGCAAATACTGATGTATTCTTCTAGAAGATGGGGCATCCTGAAATTGCTGAGGATGCATCTTTTAGTTCTCCTTGAGCAGCCAGGCTGGAATTCCTCTCCACTGAGGAGAGAAGGCACAGATTACTCCTCTGAATATCCAGCTTTTCCCTACATTAAAGAATGAATTTTCCAATAGAAAGCATCTTTAGTTCTCCTTGAGCAGCCAGGCTGGAATTCCCCTCCACAGAGGAGACGCAGATTACACCACTGAATATCCAGCTTTTCCCTATGTTAAAGAATGAATTTTTCAGTGAAAAGCAGCTTTCTGCTTGAGCAGCCAGGCTGGGATTCCCCTCCACAGAGGAGACACAGATTACACCTCTGAATATCCATCTTTTCCCCTATGTTAAAAAATAAATTTTCCAGTAAAAAGAGCTTCTTGACTAGCTGCCTAATCCCTGCAGGAATTTTGTGCTGAAACACCACGTGTTCTTGGTGCGGAACTGGGAGAAGATCAGGCAGAAGCAGGAGGAGGTGAAGCACGTCAGTGACAGCATGCACAGCTCGTCGCTGTACACGCGCTGGAACGGGATCTGCCGTGACGACGGCAACATCAAATCAGGTGAGGCCACTCAGCCACCCGGGACACAAGGGGTTAAACTCTGTCAGTCCACTCTTGGAATGAGTGACTTGCAATGTTGGTGTGCATTTGTCTTGGTTTTACAAGGCAGGTGTCTGCTGAGGAAGGCAGAAATGGAAAATGTAAAGCCTTCCCTCTGAATTAATGTAATTTTGAAATTAAGAGGCTCTCGGGCAAAGATAGGGGTATAGGAATGACAAAATAAAAATACAAATGTAATAGTACAAACAAACAAAACCCACTGCCGGAATGGGAATGGCAAAATAAAAATACAAATGTAATAGTACAACCCACTGCCAGAGTGAGAACAGGAGCTGAACCCTGTGGGTCAGGGTGGTGGTACAGCCCCATCCCATGGGGGCTCAGCCCTCCTGCAGTGCCAGCTGTGCTTCTGCTGGAGCAGGGAGATTGTATCCAGGTAGGAATGCCTGGCTCCTCCCCTGGGTGGAACATCTCCCAATGGGATGATGGAATTTTATCAGCCATGCAGTGAACTCACCAATTTTAATATTAGTGAAATGCCAATATCATAATATGTACCTATAACACATATCAGATATATTTCACTACTATGTGTAAGCTTAATTAAGGACAGAAATAAAAAACATATATTTATAACGAAGTCACTTTAACACCACAGATATAAAAACCATTTTAATATTTACAAAAAGCCAGTGTTATAATGTGTATCTATAACGCATATCAGCTATTTCACTTATATCAGCTATATTTCACTACTATCTGTAAGCTTAATTAAGGACAGAAATAAAAGCCATATCTTTACAACAATGTTACTTTACCGCCACACATATAAAATCCATTTTAATATTTGTGAAAAGCCAGTATTATTATGTGAATCTGTAACACGTAGTTATATCAGCTATTTTAGTATTATATCTAAACTTAATTAACAACAGAAATAAAAACTATATAACAAAGTTACTTTAACACCACACATATAAAATCCATTTTAATAATAAAAAGTTGCAAAAAGCCAATATTATAATATGGATCTACAACACATATCAGCTATTTCACTTATATCAGCTATTTCACTAATATGTCTAAGCTTAATTAACAACAGAAATAAAAACTGTATCTTTATAACAAAGTCACTTTAACACCACACATATAGAATCCATTTTAATATTTACAAAAAGCCAGAACTATAATGTGTATCTATAACACATATCAGCTATTTCACTTGTATCAGCTATATTTCACTGCTATGTAAGCTTAATTAAGGACAGAAATAAAAAACATATATTTATAACGAAGTCACTTTAACACCACAGATATAAAAACCATTTTAATATTTACAAAAAGCCAGTGTTATAATGTGTATCTATAACGCATATCAGCTATTTCACTTATATCAGCTATATTTCACTACTATCTGTAAGCTTAATTAAGGACAAGAATAAAAAACATATATTTATAACGAAGTCACTTTAACACCACAGATATAAAAGCCATTTTAATATTTACAAAAAGCCAGTGTTATAATGTGTATCTATAACACATATCAGCTATTTCACTTGTATCAGCTATATTTCACTGCTATGTCTAACCTTAATTAACGACAGCAACGAAAACTGTATAACAAAGTTACTTTAACATCACACATACAGAACCCATTTTAATATTTGCAAAAAGCAAGTATTATTATGTGTATCTATAACACGTAGCAGCTATGTTTCACTATTATGTCTGCACTTAATTAACAACAGAAGTAAAACCTGTATTAACTATAATAGAAATAAAACCTATATTAACTATAACTTTATAACAAAGTTACTTTAACATCACACATATAAAACCCTTTTTAGTAATAAAAAGTTGCAAAAAGCCAATATTATAATATGGATCTACAACACATATCAGCTATTTCACTTATATCAGCTATTTCACTACGATGTCTAACCTTAATTAACAACAGAAATAAAAACTGTATCTTTATAACAAAGTTACTTTAACACCACACATATAGAATCCATTTTAATATTTACAAAAAGCCAGTATTATAATGTATCTATAACACATACTTCTATCAGCTATTTCACTTATATCAGCTATTTCACTACGATGTCTAACCTTAATTAACAACAGAAATAAAAACTGTATCTTTATAACAAAGTTACTTTAACACCACACATATAGAATCCATTTTAATATTTACAAAAAGCCAGTATTATAATGTATCTATAACACATACTTCTATCAGCTATTTCACTTATATCAGCTATTTCACTACGATGTCTAACCTTAATTAACAACAGAAATAAAAACTGTATCTTTATAACAAAGTTACTTTAACACCACACATATAGAATCCATTTTAATATTTACAAAAAGCCAGTATTATAATGTATCTATAACACATACTTCTATCAGCTATTTCACTTATATCAGCTATTTCACTACTATGTCTTACCTTAATTAAAGACAGAAATAAAAACCGTGTCTGTACAACAAAGTTACTTTACCACCACACATATAAAATCCATTTTATTATTTACAAAAAGCCAGTATTATAATGTGTATCTATAACACATATCAGCTATTTCACTACTATGTCTTACCTTAATTAAAGACAGAAATAAAAACCGTGTCTGTACAACAAAGTTACTTTAACACTGCACATAGAGAACCCGTTCTAATATTTGCATAAAGCCAGTATTATTATGTGTATGTATAACACATATCAGCTATTTCACTGCTATGTCTAACCTTAATTAACGACAGAAATAAAAGCCGTATCTCTACAACAAAGTTACTTTAACACTGCACATAGAGAAGCCGTTCTAATATTTGCAAAAAGCCAGCGCTGTGCCGCGTGTGTGCAGTGTGGAGGTGACCCTGTCGTGCTCTCTCAGATGTGTTCATGACCCAGTTCTCGGCGCTGCAGACGTCGCGCTCGGTGCGGACGCGGCGCTTGGCGGCGGCCGAGGAGAACCTGGAGGTGGCTCGTGCCGCCCGCCTGGCTCAGATCTTCAAGGAGATATGTGACAGCATCATAGCCTACAAAGGTGAAGGTGATTCTCTTTAAAAACGTCTCTGTGGGTGTGTTTTCAGCCTCTGGAAATGGGCTCTGTGAATAGGAAATGCTGGAAAAATACAGGGGGTTAAATAACTCCTGTTTTTTAAAATTTCTTCCCTTACCAATAATCACTTTGCTTTAGCCTCAACCCCCTGCTTTATCACCAGAATCTGCAGATGTTGATTTTTCAAAATTCCAGAAAAAATCAGAAATTGTTATCCTTGTTCCACCTGTACTGCAGTTACAGGCACTGACATCTAGAAATGCAGAAGCATTTCAATTCCCCTCGTAACAGAAAAGCCTTGTTTTAACCCAGATTGAATGTTGTAATTTACTTTTCTTTGGAAGTTTCACTCCAGTGATGTCACTAAGCTCTGTTCCTGTTGCAGACTCCTCCAGGCAGGCGCTGGCAGCTCCTCTCCTGAACCTGCCCCCAAAGAAAAAGTAAGTTCTGCCTTCCCAGAGCTGCTTTCTCTGATGGATCTGCACAGTGGGAATTGCTGCTGAGCCTGACATTGTGCCAACATTCCTGTTGTAGAAATGCAGACTATTACGAAAAGATCTCTGACCCCTTGGACCTCGCCACGATTGAGAAGCAGATCCTGACTGGTTACTACAAAACTGTGGAAGCTTTTGATGGGGACATGCTGAAGGTCTTCAGGAATGCAGAGGTGAGGCTCTGTCTGGCCTGAAAGCTGCTTCTTACAGCTGCTCCTTACTACAGCAGCTCCTCAGGGGCTTTTTTTGTATTTGTATTTAGAATTTGTATCTTTTGGGATTGGTGACGCTTCCTTGAATTAGGTTCAGTTCCATGAAGGGTTAATTTTTCTCTGTTTCTTTCTCAGTATTTCCCTGTGTATTTCTCTGTGCCCTCCTTTAATGGTCTTACAGGAATATAAGAATAAATTTATTCTGGAGGAAGAGAACTTGTGCTGATCCATTCCTGATGAGGCCTCAGTAGCAAATCATGAGAAATGCCTTAGGTCACAGAGGAGGTCAAGGACACTCAGGAATAGCTGATCTAAAGAAATTCTCATTCTTTTTGGAAGGGATACCCTGTTTTTCAGTGGAGTCACAGAATCATGGAATGGTTTGGGCTGGAAGGGACCTTAAAGCTCATCCCAATCCACCCCCTGCCATGGCAGGGACACCTTCCACTGCCCCAGGCTGCTCCAAGCCGTGTCCAGGCTGGCCTGGAGCCCTTCCAGGGATCCAGGGGTAGCCCCAGCTGCTCTGGGCACCTGTGCCAGGGCCTGCCCACTCTCACAGGGAAGAATTTCCCCCATTATATCCATCCTAAATTCTCTCTTTTTCAGTCTGAACCCATTCCCCTTGTCCTGTCACTCCAGTTCCTGATGAGCAGTCCCTCTCCAGCTTCCCTGGAGCCCCTTCAGGCCTTGCAAGGTCTCAGATCTCCACACAACCTTCGCTTCTCCAGGCTGGACATTCCCAGCCTGGCTCCAGTCCCCTCAGCAACTTCGTGGTCTCCTCTGGAGCTGCTCCAGCATTTCCATGTCCTTCTTACACTGGGGGCCCTGGAACTGGACACAGCACCTTCAGAAGAGCAGAGCAGAGAGGAAGAATCCCTTTCCTTGATCTGCTGCCCATGTTCCTTGGATGCAGCCCAGGACAGGGGTGGTTTCTGGGCTGTGAACACACAGGGCCAGGGCACGTTGAGTTTTTGGTCACCCATCACCCCAAATCCTCCTCCCAGGGCTGCTCTCAGTCCTTCCCGTGTCACATCTATGCACCTGCTGGCCAGAGCCAGGAGGGAGATGGAGACTTCACCCCAGCTGTGGGGCTGCAGCTGTAGGGAGAACCCTTCCCAGGGGCTAAACAGGAAATGAAGCACATTTTGGCGGTTTTTTGGTGATTTTTGCAGAAATACTACACCAGGAAGTCCCCAATGGGGCAGGCTATGCAAGGCCTACTACAATGCTGGCCAGAGTCATGAGGGAGATGGAGAGGCCACCCCAGGTTTGGGGCTGCAGCTGTAGGGAGAACCCCTCCCAGGTGTGCACACCCCATGTCACATGTATGCATCTGCTGGCAGAGTCAGGAGGGAGATGGAGACTTCACCCCAGCTGTGGGGCTGCAGCTGTAGGGAGAACCCTTCCCAGGGGCTAAACAGGAAATGAAGCACATTTTGGCGGTTTTTTGGTGATTTTTGCAGAAATACTACACCAGGAAGTCCCCAATGGGGCAGGCTATGCAAGGCCTACTACAATGCTGGCCAGAGTCATGAGGGAGATGGAGAGGCCACCCCAGGTTTGGGGCTGCAGCTGTAGGGAGAACCCCTCCCAGGTGTGCACAGACAGGAGCTAAACAGGATAGGACTTGGAAATAAAGCTTTTTTGGGTTTTTTTTTGGTGATTTTTGCAGAAATACTATGTCAGGAAGTCCCTGATGGGGCGGGCTGCACAAAGGCTACTACAAGGCTGGCCAGAGTCATGAGGGAAGATGGAGAGGCCGCCCCAGCTTGGGGGCTGCAGGCCTCCCAGGTGTGCACAGACAGGTGCTAAACAGGATAGGACTTGGAAGTAAAAGTGTTTTTTGGGGTTTTTTTTGTGATTTTTGCAGCAATACTATGGCAAGAAGTCCCCAACATGGCGAGACATGTGCCGGCTGCATCTGTGGCCTACTACTACTCTAGCCAGGGTCATGAGGAACCTGGAGAGGCCACCAGGCCTCCCAGGTGTGCAGAGACAGGAGCTAAACAGGAAATAAAGCACTTTTTGGGTTTTTTTGTGATTTTTACAGAAATACTACGGCAGGAAGTCCCCGACGGGGCGGGACGTGTGCCGGCTGCACAAGGCCTACTGGTACTTTGGTCAGAGTCATGAGGGGGATGGAGAGGCAACCCCAGGTTTGGGGCTGCAGCTGTAGGGAGAACCCCTCCCAGGTGTGCACAGACAGGAGCTAAACAGGACAGGACTGGGAAATAAAGCTTTTGTGGGGTTTTTTTGTGATATTTGCAGAAATATTACACCAGGAAGTCTCCAACATGGCGGGACGTGTGCTGGCTGCATCTGTGGCCTACTACTACTCTGGCCAGGGTCATGAGGGACCTGGAGAGGCCACCAGGCCTCCCAGGTGTGCACAGACAGGAGCTAAACAGGAAATAAAGCACTTTTTGGGGTTTTTTTGTGCTTTTTACAGAAATACTACGGCAGGAAGTCCCCGACGGGGCGGGACGTGTGCCGGCTGCGCAAGGCCTACTACAACGCGCGGCACGAGGCCTCGGCGCAGATCGACGAGATCGTGGGCGAGACGGCGAGCGAGGCCGACAGCAGCGAGACCTCGGTGTGCGACAAGGACAACGGGCACGAGAAGGACGAGGACGTCATCCGCTGCATCTGCGGCCTCTACAAGGACGAGGGGCTCATGATCCAGTGTGAAAAGTGCATGGTGAGCATCGAGGTGTTGCTGGGTCTTGGGTCTTCATGAGCTGAAGTTGTTTATTGTAAAGTTGTTTATTTCATGAATGGGTTGCTTTAAAGTTGTTTATTTCATGAATGCTTCAGTCTCGAAGGCAAAGACACTTCTGTTGCATGGAGGTCTTGTCTGTTTGCTGACGTGGTGTGAAATAGTTCATAGAATATCTTGACTTTCCTGTGTGAAGCTTATTTTCTTGCTTTCCTTAATATTTGTTGAGAAATGCAGTTTGCAGCTACAGTCAGTGCCAGGGTTTTGTGACAGGGCTGTGCCTGTTCTTCCAGGTGTGGCAGCACTGTGACTGCATGGGTGTGAACTCGGACGTTGAGCACTACCTGTGTGAGCAGTGTGAACCTCGAGCTGTGAACAGGGTAAAACAAAACTCTCCTTCCTGTTACTCTTATAAAACTACATCAGCTCCTTAGGGGTTTGTTTTGTGTTTGTGTTCTGAATTTGTGTCTTTTGGGATTGGTGGAGCTTCCTTGAATTAGGTTCAGTTCCATGAGGGGTCAGTTTTTCTCTGTTTTTTTCTCAGTTTTTCTGGTTTTTTCTCAGTTTTTCTCTGTGTATTTGCATAGGGTGGTGTGGGAATCAGAAACACAGAAACCTTAACAGACTCAAGAGGGTTTGATTTGTAGCCTTAGAAGAAGCCTAAATTGATATGAAAGCAAAATACACAAGGTTTCTGGGCTGTGAACACACAGGGCCAGGGCACGTTGAGTTTTTGGTCACCCTTCACCCCAAATCCTCCTCCCAGGGCTGCTCTCAGTCCTTCCCGTGTCACATCTATGCACCTGCTGGCCAGAGCCAGGAGGGAGATGGAGACTTCACCCCAGCTGTGGGGCTGCAGCTGTAGGGAGAACCCTTCCCAGGAGCTAAACAGGAAATGAAGCACCTTTTGGGGGTTTTTTGGTGATTTTTGCAGAAATACTACACCAGGAAGTACCCAACATGGTGGGATGTGTGCCAGCTGCATCTGTGGCCTACTACTACTCTGGCCAGGGTCATGAGGAACCTGGAGAGGCCACCAGGCCTCCCAGGTGTGCATGGACAGGAGCTAAACAGGAAATAAAACACTTTTTGGGGGGTTTTTTTGTGATTTTTATGGCAGGAAGTCCCCAATGGGGTGGGACGTGTGCCGGCTGCGCAAGGCCTACTGGTACTTTGGTCAGAGTCATGAGGGGGATGGAGAGGCAACCCCAGGTTTGGGGCTGCAGCTGTAGGGAGAACCCCTCCCAGGTGTGCACAGACAGGAGCTAAACAGGATAGGACTTGGAAATAAAGCTTTTTTGGGTTTTTTTTTGGTGATTTTTGCAGAAATACTACGGCAGGAAGTCCCCGACGGGGCGGGACGTGTGCCGGCTGCGCAAGGCCTACTACAACGCGCGGCACGAGGCCTCGGCGCAGATCGACGAGATCGTGGGCGAGACGGCGAGCGAGGCCGACAGCAGCGAGACCTCGGTGTGCGACAAGGACAACGGGCACGAGAAGGACGAGGACGTCATCCGCTGCATCTGCGGCCTCTACAAGGACGAGGGGCTCATGATCCAGTGTGAAAAGTGCATGGTGAGCATCGAGGTGTTGCTGGGTCTTGGGTCTTCATGAGCTGAAGTTGTTTATTGTAAAGTTGTTTATTTCATCTGTGGGTTGCTGTAAAGTTGTTTATTTTGTGAATGCTTCAGTCTCGAAGGCAAAGACACTTCTGTTGCATGGAGGTCTTGTCTGTTTGCTGACGTGGTGTGAAATAGTTCATAGAATATCTTGACTTTCCTGTGTGAAGCTTATTTTCTTGCTTTCCTTAATATTTGTTGAGAAATGCAGTTTGCAGCTACAGTCAGTGCCAGGGTTTTGTGACAGGGCTGTGCCTGTTCTTCCAGGTGTGGCAGCACTGTGACTGCATGGGTGTGAACTCGGACGTTGAGCACTACCTGTGTGAGCAGTGTGAACCTCGAGCTGTGAACAGGGTAAAACAAAACTCTCCTTCCTGTTACTCTTATAAAACTACATCAGCTCCTTAGGGGTTTGTTTTGTGTTTGTGTTCTGAATTTGTGTCTTTTGGGATTGGTGGAGCTTCCTTGAATTAGGTTCAGTTCCATGAGGGGTCAGTTTTTCTCTGTTTTTTTCTCAGTTTTTCTGGTTTTTTCTCAGTTTTTCTCTGTGTATTTGCATAGGGTGGTGTGGGAATCAGAAACACAGAAACCTTAACAGACTCAAGAGGGTTTGATTTGTAGCCTTAGAAGAAGCCTAAATTGATATGAAAGCAAAATACACAAACATTGATTAGAAAAACCATAAACTTATGCTTTTATAGTTATAAGTAAGAATATACTTTAAGTAAGAAAATACATATCTATAATACATATATATACACATATATGGATAAAAACATATATCATCTTAAATAAGATGATAAAAAGTTTTGTAATATAGTAATGTATAAAATAAGCTAAAATGTAGATGTTATAATAAAAACATATGTAATATGTTACATATTACATACATGTAGTAAGACCTTATTAGACAAAAATATCCACATTACAATAAAAAGAAATAAAAGTGATAAATCAAAAAAAAAACCAAAATAAACTCTGTAACATCATCCTATTGGGTCAGAATGTTATATAATACCTTATAAACAAAAAGCCTACAACCAACTACTTCCTATCTTATAAATCTCACAGCTCCCTTTCTTTTTTCCCTGCAGGAGGTTCCCATGATCCCTCGGCCCCACTATGCCCAGCCTGGCTGTGTTTATTACATCTGCCTCTTGAGGGATGATCTGCTGCTCCGCCAAGGTGGGTGCTGCCTCTGGGGCCAGCAGTGTGCAGGGATCTCTGGCATCACCCTGCCAAAAATCAACATATATATTATATCATCTTAAATAAGATGATAAAAAGTTTTGTAGTATAGTAATGTAGTTGTATAAAATAAGCTAAAATTTAGATGCTATAATAAAAACATATGTAATATGTTACATATTACATACATGTAGTAAGACCTTATTAGACAAAAATATCCACATTACAATAAAAAGAAATAAAAGTGATAAATCAAAAAAAAAACCAAAATAAACTCTGTAACATCATCCTATTGGGTCAGAATGTTATATAATACCTTATAAACAAAAAGCCTACAACCAACTACTTCCTATCTTATAAATCTCACAGCTCCCTTTCTTTTTTCCCTGCAGGAGGTTCCCATGATCCCTCGGCCCCACTATGCCCAGCCTGGCTGTGTTTATTACATCTGCCTCTTGAGGGATGATCTGCTGCTCCGCCAAGGTGGGTGCTGCCTCTGGGGCCAGCAGTGTGCAGGGATCTCTGGCATCACCCTGCCAAAAATACTTCCATTTTTCCCAGGTGGAAGCTGCCACTTGTGCCAAAAATACTTTGATTTTTCCCAAGTGGAAGCTGCCACTTGTGGCATAAATACTTCCATTTTTCCCAAGTGGAAGCTGCCACTTGTGCCAAAAATACTTTGATTTTTCCCAAGTGGAAGCTGCCACTAGTGGCAAAAATACTTTTATTTTTCCCAAGTAGAAGCTGCCACTTGTGGCATCACTCTGTCACAAATACTTTTATTTTTCCCAAGTGGAAGCTGCCACTTGTGGCATAAATACTTCCATTTTTCCCAAGTGGAAGCTGCCACTTGTGCCATTACTCCGTCAAAAATATTTCCATTTTTCACAAGTGGAAGCTGCCACCTGTGGCAAAAATACTTTTATTTTTCACAAGCGGAAGCTGCCACTTGTGGCATTACCCTATCAAAAATACTTCCATTTTTTCCCAAGTAGAAACTGCCACTTGTGACATTACTCTGCCAAAAATACTTTAATTTTTCACAAGTAATTAATAACACCAAATATCCATGGAAGGCCAACAACCATAACTACACATATGCAAAAACAGGGGGGAAAAATAGCAAAAACAGCCCCCAGGAGTCATTGTAATTTAATGGAAACATGAGAAAAAAATGTTCTGCCTGAGTCAAAAAGGCAAAGGGAGTATCAGAAATGGTTGTGCACAAAAGAGCAGAGTGATTGTGCCCTTGTGTAACTGCTGGGGTGTCTGCCTGCCCTGTGCTGCTCTGACATCCCACTGCACAGAGGATCTCACTACCTGTAAAAACAAGGATAACAAAGATAATCTGATCTGGATCATCTTTTCTGAGGACAGAGTCAGCCCAGGTGATTTGGAGGGTGGGTGATGAAGGTCTGTGAAATGTGGCTCAGGAAGGTGCAAGAAAATGAGGGGACAAACAGAAATCAGTTAAACTCTAGGAAGGATTTTTTTTACAGAATCATGACTGGACTGTGGCAAGCCTTGCCACAGGAGGGCGGAGAGGTCAGAGTGTAAATGGTTCCAAAAAAGATTAGACAAATACTTGGAAGAAGGATTAATCCCCAAAGCTCCAGCCTTTGGCTCTGAAAGTCCATAAACAGCAGGAAGGCAGGGGCAGCACGGGGAGGCTTTTCCTTGGCTTGCCTGTTCTGTGCTTTCTCCTCCTGAGCTGCTGCCAGCCAGAACATTCTGCTGTGTGACCTCTGCTCCTACCCAGGGGAGCTTTTATGACTTGGGACCTCCCAGGTTTTGGTCATTTTTAGGTAAATAACAGAAGAAGTGGAATCTCTTCCCAGCCCTGGAAATGCTTAAGGCCAGGTGGGATGGAGCTCTGAGCAGCTTGGTCTAATGGGAGATATCTCTGCACATGGCAGGGGGTGGGACTGGATGGTCTTTAAAATCCTTTCCAACCTAGGTCATTCTGGGATTTCACAGGTCAGAGCACAGAAATTAAGGAGTGAATCCTTTTATAGGGCAAAATGAATCAATTTAAGCTTAGGGTTTGCCCTTGGGAAACACTTTTTGATTGCCAGCAGTGCCAGTTTGTTCAGTCCTTTTTGCGTTGTTTACCTTTCCTGAGCTCTACATCTCATTGGAATTCTGCTGGAATAACCAAAGGCTTGGGGCTTCTGAGGACAGGATTTATTTTCTTAATAGTAACCTTCTTTAAGTATCTTCTCTGTCACAGATTTATTGCAGCCATCACTAATTCCTACACCTTTTCCTAATCATGACTGACATGTTTACATATCCTGTGGTTTGTCATGGTTTTGATCCCTTACAGGTTGGAGTTTTCAGTCTGGACAAGGAAGGTTGTGGGTAGTTTTTCTGTAAAGCTGCTGTGAAAAACATCTGAGTGCTCTTGGCAGGTTCTGCAGTGGGTTCTTGTCATTCCTTACAATCCAGCATTAGGTTGAGTTCATTTTAATGATTATAAATGTTTGGAGGCACGGGGGTTGTGTAGCCTGGAGAAGAGAAGGCTTAGAGGTGACTTCATTGCTCTCTACAACTTCCTGAAGGGAGGTTCTAGACAGTTGGGGGTCGGTCTCTTCCACCAGGCAGCAACTGGCAGAACAAGAGGACACAGTCTCAGCCACCTCAGGGAAGGGATAGGTTGGATATTAGGAGAAAACGTTTCACTGAAAGGATAATAAAGTATTGGAATGCTCTTCCCAGGGAGGTGGTGGAATCACCATCTCTGGGGGTGTTTAGAAAAAATTTAAGTCCCTTCCAGCCCAAACCACTCCATGATTCTGTGAATAAACCCCAGGAAGTGATGCCCAGTGCAGCCACTCCCCAGCACTGCCTGGGGATCTCAGCCACCCCCACTGGGCTGGACCCTCCGTGGTGTGGAGCATCCTGTGGCCAGCTGGGCTCAGCTGTGCTGGCCCTGCTGGCAGAGCAGGGCACCCTGGAGAGTGCTGGGCTGAGGATGGGCACTGCTGGGCACCAGCCAACGTCATCCTTACCCTGAACCAGGCACTGGGACAGATCCACTCTGCTCTGGAAGCAAGGACATGCACTGGAGTGGTTCCTGCTGTCCAGAGGCCGTGGGGGATGTCTGTGTGGCTCAGAGCTGAGGACATGCCATGGCTTTGCAGGGATTCCTGTCTGAAGAGGGACAGCAGTGGGCAGGGAGAACGATGTCAGTTGATAATTGTGTCTGTGAAAGCTGGGGAAGTGTTCGATCAGAGCATGCAGGTTCTGACCTGCTGGGCTTCTGAGTGAGAGAGCCAGCAGGGACACTGTGACAAACCACGTGTTTCCCCCTCAGTCCATGACTGTTTTCTCCTTGTTCTGGTGCCAGGGAGGCCGAAGGGTGTGAAGGAGCAGGATGTTTACATCTGTGATTACCGCCTGGATAAATCAGCTCACCTCTTCTACAAGATCCACCGCAACCGCTACCCCGTGTGCACCAAGCCCTACGCCTTCGACCACTTCCCCAAGAAACTCACTCCCAAGAGGGATTTCTCAGTGAGTGCCTTTGCTCTCAGCTTCCTCACCTGTTTTTAGGAGGCTGGGTGGAGTTCTGGAAAGTTCCTGGGTGTTGGTAGATGAAGCTTGGTCAGGCAGAGGGAGCTGATGCTGTAGGTGGAGGTCGGGCTCTGCTGCCAAGGAACAAGGGACAGGACAAGAGGAAAAGGCCTCAAGTTGTGTCAGGAGAGGCTCAGGCTGGACATCAGGAGGAATTCCCTCTTGGAAAGGGTGGTCAGGCCTTGGCAGGGAGGTTTGGAAACCCTATCCAAACCTCCCTCCTAATCCAGGGAGGTTGGGAGTCCCCATCCAAGCCTCCCTCCAAACCCAGAGAGTTTTGGAGTCCCCATCCAAGCCTCCCTCCAAATCCAGAGAGTTTTGGAGTCCCCATCCAAGCCTCCCTCCAAACCCAGGGAGGTTTGGAGTGCCATCCCTGGAGGTGTCCAAGGAACACCTGGAGGTGGCACTCAGAGCTCTGGGCTGGGGACAAGGTGGGATTGGGCACAGCTTGGGCTGGATGCTCTGGGAGGGATTTTCCAACCTCAGTCATTCCATGATTCTGTGATATGCACAGCCTGGGGGAAAAGCTGGCTGGAAAGCAAGCTTGGAAAGAAAACTGGTGTAGCAGAACCTGCAGTTGAGAGGCAAAGAGGTGCTCAAGGGATGGTGATGGGGAGCTCAGAGAGAGACTCAGAGGTGGCAGAGCTGCAAACCTTCTGCAAGTGAACTCTGCTCTTCCTGGAGCAGAGGTTTTTGTAGTGGCTTTGAGAAGGTTCCAGACTCGTGCTGTGCAGAAAGCAAAGATGATTCTCATCATGATGGTCTGTGGCTTGAAATTTATTTAGAAGATGTGAAGAATCAGACAAGTCTGGCTCTAATTTATCTTATTACATGGTTGTGCCTCCCCTCCTGTGAAGTCTCTTTGAGGTGCAGCAGCATTTCCACAGTGTCCTGCATTGGCACTTCCAGAGTATTTGATAGAGCAGCACTTCCTTCCACTGTGAATTTGATTTGGTATTGATCATAATCTTTATTGTTGTTGCAGCCTCATTATGTGCCAGACAACTACAAGAGGAATGGAGGCAGGTGAGTCTCCCTTCCCAGATTGTTGAGAAGAGATGAGATAATGTTTGTTTGTTGTGCCCACTCTCCTTCTCCCCCTTTCCCCTGGGTGCTAGGGAAATAAGAAGTTTAAATTATTTAAAGCTCTCTAAACTTTCAGAGAGATAAAAGGGAGCAAGTGAGGAGGGATAGGCAGCCTTAATAATGTACATCAGGAAAAGAAAGGAGCCATTTGAAAGTCAGAAAGAAGCAGCTGAGTGAGGAGATGCCCAAAACAGGAGGCTCCAGCCTTCCCAGATGGAGGAACCCAGGTCCTGGACCTGCTGCCTGTGTCTGTGGGGCAGTCAGAGCCCAGATCTGACAGAGCCTGCAAGAACATCCCATTAAGGGCTGGGCCAAAGTGTTTTTGGAAGTAAAATCTTTTGCAACTGAAAATAAAAATCCATTTGTTTTTCAAAGCTGTTTGGTGCTATGCAAATAAAGCTGTAGCACTGGTGGGTGTGAGTGCAGGGATGGAGGGAAGAAATTGAGCTCCAGGGATCCCCAGCCCATGGATGAGTCCTGGACTCGCTGAGAATTATCCTTTCAGGTGAAAAACTTCTGTTCAAACCCCTTTTTTCCTGCAAGGTCATCCTGGAAATCGGATCGCTCGAAACCACAGATCAAAGACTTAAACCAAGAGGAAGATTCCCTGCCCCTGATGGAGGAGGTGCTGGGGGCCCCTGAGCAGGCTCCAGGGGAGCTGCCCAGCCCCGAGGAGCCCAGCAAGGAGCCCGTGCCCAGCGAGAGCTGCGAGGCTGAGAAGAAGGGGGACGAGAACCCCTCGGACACGAGGCCGCTCTGCAGCCCCGAGGAGCGGCGGCACCTCCAGAGGGAGAGGCTCAACCAGATCCTGCTCAACCTCCTAGAGAAAATCCCAGGGAAAAACGGTGAGTTGAGGCTCTGCTTGCACAGCCTCTGGGTCTCCTGTGGGTCTGGGGTGGCTTGGCTGAGCTGTGTTGGTAAAATGAATGGTTTTGTGTGAATTTCTTGCTAGTGGGCATTAAGAAAATCAGTTTTCTTTGCAACAGAAATCCACTAAATCCAAGTGAAATTTCTTATAATTGACACTGTTTTGTATCATATTTTTAGTTTTTATTTTTTTTGCATCGTATTTCGAATTTTTTTTACATAACATTTTTAATAACCACAAAGCCTTTCCACAAACTAACTGCCCCCTATCATTCCATACCTGCAATGGAGTAACTTAAGAAACGGGCCAGGAAAGACTGAGGGGAATTTGGAAAGTCTCTTTGGACCTTTCATGAGCTTTCCTTTGGTTCTGAGTACCTGCTGTAGGTGTTGTCTGAGCTGTGGGATAAGGGGACACTGGTGAAGTGTGACCCTGCTTTTAAACTGAAGCCCAGGATGAGCCCTGTCCAGTCTGTTCAACGCCAGTCATGCTTCCCTGGGGTTTGGAGGATTTTTGGAGGTTGTCTGATCCAGCCATGGCTCCGGGCTGGGGTCACTCAGCACCTTGTCCAGGCATGGCTTGGACTTCCTGGAGGGAGAAATCCTTGAAAGAGCCAGGAATGAGGAATTTTGTGTGGGAGGCAGCGCTCCGTGCCGTGCTCTGGGTGCCCAGGTGGGCATCCCTCCCAGCTTAGATCTGATGGTCCTGGAGGTCTTTTCCAGCCTTTTCCAGCCCTGCAGTGACTGAAATGCCCTGTGGCCCTGTGCTCTGTTGCAGCCATCGATGTCACCTACCTGCTGGAGGAGGGCTCGGGCCGGAAGCTGCGGCGCCGCACGCTGAGCATCCCCGAGAGCAGCTTCAGGAAGTGAGCCAGGAGGGGCAGCCGAGCTCTGGGCTCTGTCTGGGCTGGGGCACAGCAGCAAACTGACAAAATACAAACAGTAGCACCTGGGGGGGCTGGGCTGGCACGGTGCCCACCCTGCTCTGCAGTGCTCTTGGTGTGTGTGTTGGTGGGCGTGCCTTGTATTGATGTTAGGTACTGAGGAAACCTCGTGGTTATTGTCCAGGATGGTCAAATTTAATTTATTTTTGCTTGATATTCCCACTCAGAGGAGAAAAAAAACACACAAAAAAAAAAATTTAAAAAAAATAATAATAATAGGGAGGGCAGAGGAAAAGGACTGAGTTACTCTGAGGAGGATGTTCCCCACGGTCACTGCTAACCTGGCGTTGTACCAGCCACCCTCAGCACCGCCAGGGAAGGGAATCCAGGAATCCAGAGGGGAGAGCAAAGGCCCAGTGGCTTGAAAGAAAAAGCTGCCCTGAAGCTGAGGCCTCTGATTTGCACAAGTTCCAGAAGAGAGGAGTCCCCAGCCGAGCGAGGGTCGCCGTGGGACAGCTGAGCAGCGTCCCTGTGGTCTGTGCCAAGGAGAAGCTTCCAGAGGCCCTTGGAGCAGGGCAGGAGCGCTGGGAGGAGGCACTTGCTGTGTGGGGGGAGGGTGTGGGCTGTGAGGTTTTTTCACTTTTTTTCTGCAGAGAAATTTTATAAAAGCGAAGTCAGCTCCTGACGCCACCATTGCTGTTGGTTTTTTTGATAAGCTGTGGTTCTCGTGTGTCTCGTGTGTTGTGCAAATAAAAAAACCCGTTAAAACAAAAAAAAAAGAAAAAAAAAAAAAACCAAAAAAAAAACCCCAACCCCAAGGACCGTTTCACTCCGTGCCCGTCAGGCAGTATCCGAGCGAGTGTTTGTCGTGAGCTGTAGAATTTATCAACTGCTAACACTACCCTCGTGTGCTGGTGACAGCCGAGCGTCCGCTGGCCCCACCCCGTGGCCACTGTCGCGATTGTCGCGATTGTCCCGCCGGCCCCCGGGGCGGGGCTGCCCCCGGACGGTGGCTTTGCTTTCCTGTCTCAGACGTACACATGCATATCCAGTCCTGTTTTAGGTGTTCTTCTAAGAAATCCGGTTTTTAATGTGCCAAGTTGTATATATCTGCTGCGTGGATGTAAAGCAATACCGTAGTTACATGTTCCTTTTTATGGACCAAGCTCGTCCTAATGTACATTCTTGTTATTATTATAATTATTTTACTCTTAGTGGAACATGACTCATTCCATTAACTTTTATGTGTTGATTTAAAAAGAGAAAACAAAACAAAAAAAAAAAACACAAAAAAAAAAAAGAAAGGAAAAAAACCCTTTGAGAAAAAAAAATATTTTATTAAAAAAAAAAAAGAAATAAGAAAATAGATTGGAATATTTTCTTACTGTAGAGAAGCACTGTACAGTACCAGGATCCCTGAGTATAAAATACTCGTGCGTGTAGTAGGAATATCGCATGTCCAAACCCTCGAGTTGTCTCATTTAGTTTCAAACAGAAATCATTGTCTCAAATGGTGTTAAACACTAAAAAGTTTTTAAAAAAAAAAAAAAAAATAAAGTGCGTACAGAAGCGAGACACTAGCTCTGTCATTTTATCTTTCTTTTGTTGAAAGACTAAACAAAATGTTTTTTAGACAATCAAATGTTAGGTAAGTGCAAAGAATTGTTTTTTCTTACTGGTGTAGAAATTAATGACTTTTTTTATTTTTTGGTTATTTTATAATACTGAGCAGACCCGTGTGTCCCCAGGATCGCCGCCGGAGCCAGGAAGCACTACGTTACTGCAAATAGAGCTGAACCTTAGTCTGCATGGGTGTAGGCTGTGTGATTGCTGAAAATAAATGCTGCTAATATATTTCCTTTTTACAAAGCATATCTAAATAGATCATTGTTTTGATGTTAATCTTTGTAAATTATGTATTACCAATTTTAACATTGGATGTAATTGCATAAAAAGCCTGCATCTCAATCCTGAGAGTCTAGTATTAAATGGAAAATCTTTTCCTAAGGTTGGCTCGGGGGGTTTTCTTTGCTGAGCTGGGGGGGATGTGCCCGAGGGCAGGAGGAGGGATCTGGGCAGGCTGGATCCAGAGATCCACGGGGCTCAGCAAGTCCTGGCTGCTGCCCTGGGCTCACAGCAACCCCCAGAGCGCTCCAGGCTCGGGGAAAAGGGGCTGGGGGTGTGGGGACAGCAGCTGGGCACTGCCCAGGTGTGCCCAGGTGGGCACGAGGCCTTTGGCACCTGGCCTGGGCCAGGGCAGTGACCCCAGCCCCTTCTGCTGCCTCTGCTGAGGGTCCTCAAACCCTGGGGACGGCTTTGGGCCCTTTGTGACAAAGATTGAGGGGCTGGGGCGTGTCCAGAGCTGGGAAAGGACTGGAGAATTCCTGAGGGAGCTGGGAAGGGAGAAAAGGGGGTCAGGGGGGCCCTGGTGGCTCTGCACAGCTCCTGCCAGGAGGGGACAGCCGGGGGGTCGGGCTGTGTCCAGGGAACAGGGACAGGAGCAGAGGGAACGGCCTCAGGCTGGGCCAGGGCAGCTCAGGATGGGCACAGCAGGAATTTCCCCATGGAAAGGGTGGCCAGGGATTGGAACTGCCCAGGGAGGGTGGGAGTGCCCATCCCTGGAGGTGTCACCTGGAGGTGGCACTCAGAGCTCTGGGGATGAGGTGGGGATGGGGCTGTCCTGGCTCCCAAGCTCACCCAGCTGGGATGGGAACCTGGGATCACCCCACTAGGATAGGAACACAGGAACACCCCCTGGGAAGGGAACCAACCCAGGAACAGCCACTGGGATGGGAACCTGGGATCATCCCACTGGGATAGGAACACAGGAACACCCCCTGGGATGGGAACAAACTCAGGAACACCCCCTGGGATGGGAACAAACTCAGGAACAGCCACTGGGATGGGAACCTGGGAGCATCCCAGAATAGGAACCCAGGATCGTCCCCTGGGATGGCAACCCAGGAACACCCACCCAGGACAGGAATCCAGGAACATCCCCTTGGTATAGGAACCTGATATCACCCACTTGGGGCAGGAATCCAGGAACTCTTCCTAGGATGGAAACATGGGAACACCCCCTGGGATGGGAACAAAGGAACACCCACCCGGGATGGGAACCTGAGATCACCCACCCAGGACGGGAATCCAGGAACTCTTCCTAGGATGGAAACATGGGAACACCCCCCGGGATGGGAACCCCCCAGGATGGGAACAAAGGAACACCCCAGGATGGGAACCCAGGAACACCCCGGGATGGGAACCCAGGGACACCCCGGGATGGGAACCCCCCAGGATGGGAACCCAGGAACAACCACCTGGGATTGGAACCCAGGGACACCCCAGGATGGGAACCCCCCAGGATGGGAACCCAGGGACACCCCGGGATGGGAACCCCAGCTGCTGGACGTCTCAGCGGGCTCAGTGTGACCCCAGGGCTCTGAGGAGGGGCAGGGGCAGCACGGAGGGGTTGTGACCACGGCTGCCCGTCAGGCAAACCGGGGCAGGTGCCATTAAATCCAGATTTGGTGCCTATTCCCGGGGTATAGCGGTCACCGTGAGGTCGGAGGGGCTGTGACCACGGCTGCCCATCAGGCAAACCGGGGCAGGTGCCGTTAAATCCAGATTTGGTGCCTATTCCCGGGTATAAACCAGTGCCTGGAGCCCCCTTGCCCTGCACAGGCTGGGGACTGTCACCCCCAGGGCGTGTCCCAGCGTGGCAGGGCACTCACCTGCACAGGTGAGAGCAGAGATCTCTCACCTGCAGGCTCCCTCAGGAATGGAACAGCTCCTCCTCCTCTTCACCCCTTCTGTGCAACCTGATTTTTCTTTCTCCCTTTCCCAGTCTGGCTCTCTGTGATCATGAAAACGCCACGCTTGACCCCTACGCTCCTTTTAAACCCAAGGCTTGGAGGGTTGTTTATTTAAAAAAGAAAATAAAGAAATGGAAATACCACCTGGCTTCCTCCCCTCCTGGCATGACCTCGTTGAAAAAGCCCAGAAGCAGCTGTGGAAATCAATCAAGGCTCCTGAAGGCGAGCCAAGGAACATTGCAATTAGGATATAACGTCACTCGTCTGAGAATAAAAACCCCAGAGAGGGAAGTGGAAATGAGAGCAGAGGGAAAGGAGAGCAGCTTTACCCGGGGGCTGACAGCGGCTTTTGGCCACTGGAAAGGGAAATCGGGAGGGTGAAACGTGGCCATGGGAGGGAGCAGAGAGCCCGACCTGCCCCTGGGGCCAGGCTGCTGCTGCTGCTGCGCTCCCCGGCATGGCCACTCCTTTCTTTCACTGGGGAGCCCAGGAAATGCAAATTCTGGGATGAAATCACAAACAATGACAAAACCATGAAGAACCTGGAGCCGTTCGGCCCCTGCTGCCATCCTCTGGGCTGTGAAGAGATGGGTTGAAGTTCTCTAAAGAACTGAACCAGCGGCCTGGGCTGGTGCCAGTTGCTGCGCAGCTCCCACGGCTGGTCCCCAGCAGCTTCTCCAGGGATATTCCTGGCTCTGGAAGCTGCGTGGCCACTCCTTTCTTTCACTGGGGAGGTGCAGGAAACGCAAATTCTGGGATGAAATCACAAACAATGACAAAACCATGAAGAACCTGGAGCCGTTCGGCCCCTGCTGCCATCCTCTGGGCTGTGAAGAGATGGGTTGAAGTTCTCTAAAGAACTGAACCAGCGGCCTGGGCTGGTGCCAGTTGCTGCGCAGCTCCCACGGCTGGTCCCCAGCAGCTTCTCCAGGGATATTCCTGGCTCTGGAAGCTGCAGCCGCCTCTCCCACGCTGTGGAGGAGCCTGGGCATCTTCTGGGCACCTTCTGCTGGGGTGTGAGGCCTCCCTGGCAGCATTTGGGATGCTGAGAGCCAGCACAGCCCCAGCCCTGCCTCTCCTGCATCCCACCCACACGGGCAGTGCCAGCCCCAGCGCTCATCCCACGCGTGGACAGTCACAACCTTTATTTATTTCCAGCTTTTTTCCCCGTGGAACCAGCTCATTCCCGTGGTTACAATTATTTACAGAGTGCTGGGACAGCCCCGGGGCGGGGCAGGGCACGTGGAGGTGGCAGCGGTGGCAGGACACGATGGCACGGAGGCGACACGGGGCAGGGGCAGGGGCAGGAGCCATCCCTGCCTGGGCACAGGGGTGGGCAGCAGCTGAGGAGCCCCGAGCTGCCAAGGAGGGGCCGGGGGACACGGTGGCAGACGGTGACGCCATGCAGCAGTGACAGGCACAGGACAGGGTCCCCTGGAGCTGCTGCCAGCCCCGGAGGTGGTGAAGCTCTGGAGGTGGCAGGAGACATCCCCTCCCCGAGCTGGCACCCGCTCCAGCGAGCTCAGCTGCTTCCTCAGGTCCCTTCCTCCTCCTCCTCACAAAATCAGGGATGTGTAACCAACGGGAACGAGGCCGGTGCTGTTTCCATGGCAGCAGCGGATCCAGTCCTCATCCACGGTGGAGAGAAGCTCCAGGATGTCCCCTTTGTGGAAGCTCAGGTGCCCTTCGGCCGTGCCCGTGTGGTCACACAGTGCCCGGACTGCCCTGCACCACAAATGTCACCCCTGCACCACAAATGTCACCCCTGTGCCACAAATGTCACCCCCATGTCACAAATGCCACCCCTTGAACCCCAAATGTCATCGCAGACTCGCCTCCCCGGGGACCCTGAGGATCCTCAGAGGCTCCCCCAGCACTCAGGGGTGGGAATTGGGTGGAATCAGGGATTTCCTCAGGAGGAGGTGCCCCCCGAGGAGGGGTCTGTACTTGGCAGAGCTGTCCTGCCAAGGAGTGGGAGCAGAGCAGGAGGTGTGGGGACATCAGAGATGGCACAGAGGGTGTGGGGACATCAAGGATGGCACAGGAGGTGTGGGGACATCGGGGTCAGCGAGGATGGGAAGAAGGAAGCAGCCCAACACCGTTTGGGATGGCCACATACCCACCCTGCCCACTTGGGCAGAGCTGTTCCAACAGCTGCCACATGCTTGCCCCACACAAGCTGCCACAAAGGCAGAAAGCACACAAGAAAATGCTAAAATCTGTCCCCAAAATGTCTGGGAAAAACATCTGCCCCAGGTGGGCAGAGCCTCAGGCTCCCCCAAAGCCCAGCAGGGGAAGGGCATCCCCGGGGGTGCAGCCATGGCTTTCCCTCTAGAGCAGTGTGCGACACCCAGGCCGTGTCTGAGAGCTTTCCCCCAGGCAGAAGAGCCCCCCCATCCCTGCCCAGTGTCCCCAGCCCTGCCCAGTGTCCCCCCCATCCCTGCCCAGTCCCCTCATCCCCGCCCAGTGCCCCCCTATCCCTGCCCAGACTCCCATCCCTGCCCAGACCCCCAGCCCTGCCCAGACCCCCAGCCCGGCTCACCTGCGGGCCGGGGGCAGGGCGGGCGGGGTCCTGCCCGGCGGCTCCGGAGCTCGGCTCCCGTCCCGAGCCTTCAGCAGCCCGGCCAGGGCACGGGGGCTGGGGGCCAGCCAGCGGGACGGCCTCCTGCCACAGAGCAAACGAGCCACCGGCTCGCCTGGGAGCTCTTCCCGCTGCTGGTCTCAGAGTTTTTTGGCCATCTGGGAGCTCATCGAGCAGCACTGAGCCTGCCCAGGAGCTGCTGCTGCTCCGCAGGACTGAACACGGCCACGGCAGCAGCGCCTGGAACCTGCTCTGCTCCCAGGGGAAACCCTACAAGATCCCCACGAGGCCACCACGGTGGTGAGCCAGGCACAAAAACCCTTCCTGAGCATGACAGAGCACCCAGGAACCCTGTCTGAGCACACAGGAACCCTTCCTGGGTATGACTGAGCACTCAGGAACCCTTCCTGAGCACACAGGAACCCTTCCTGAGCACAATCGAGCAGCACTGAGCCTGCCCAGGAGCTGCTGCTGCTCCGCAGGACTGAACACGGCCACGGCAGCAGCGCCTGGAACCTGCTCTGCTCCCAGGGGAAACCCTACAAGATCCCCACGAGGCCACCACGGTGGTGAGCCAGGCACAAAAACCCTTCCTGAGCACTCCTGAGCACCCAGGAACCCTGTCTGAGCACACAGGAACCCTTCCTGGCCCCTCCTGAGCACACAGGAACCCTTCCTGAGCACACACAGACCCTTCCTGAGCACATCTGAGCACCCACAAACCCCTCCTGAGCACACAGGAACCCTTCCTGAGCACACACAGACCCCTCCTGAGCATGACGGAGCACCCAGGAACCCTGTCTGAGCATCCAGGAACCCTTCCTGGGTATGACTGAGCACACAGGAACCCTTCCTGAGCACACACAAACCATTCCTCAGCGTGACTGAGCACTCAGGAACCCTTCCTCAGCACATCTGAGCACACACAGATCCCTCCTGGGCACACACAGACCCCTCCTGAGCACACACAGACCCTTCCTGGGCACACACAGACCCCTCCTGAGCACACACAGACCCCTTCTGAGCACACACAGACTCCTCCTGGGCACACACAGACCCTTCCTGGGCACACACAAACCCCTCCTGAGCACACACAGACCCTTCCTGAGCACACACAGACCCTTCCTGAGCACACACAGACCCCTCCTGAGCACACACAGACCCTTCCTGGGCACACACAGACCCCTCCTGGGCACACACAGACCCCTCATGGGCACACACAGACCCTTCCCCTGCGCCTGCCCAAGCTGGGTCTTACCTGGACCTGGCCGAGGCGGCGTCAGGGCTGCTGGGGAAGCCTCTGGATGAAGGGTTGGTGGCTCCAAAGAGCCAGCCCAGCCAGCTGCCCTTGTCAGGACTGGGAGGATCACCCACGTCTGGGCCAGAAGGCGCTGCCTGGTTCCTGCTGGCAGGAGGCTCTGGGGGAGCAGCCAGGACGTTCCTTCCAGCACTGGCATCATCCAGCTTGGCGAACGCTCCGCTTCCAGTGGGCAAGAAGAGATCTTCAGGGGAAGAGGTGCCTGAGGTGTCAGTGCTGCTGCTGGGCTTTGGGACGGGGCGTTCAGGGCCAGCTTTGGTCTGAAGGAGCTGCAGCTCCGTGCCTCTGGGCTCACTCGTGGCAGCTGGGGATTGCCCAGCCTGGCCCGGACCGGGCTCCCCCGCAGCCGCCCGCAGCTTCGTCCACCACACCGAGGGGAACTTCTCCTTGCTGGGAGCAGTGTAAACCCTGGAGCTCTGGCTCAGCTGGCCCCACCAGCCACCCAGGCCAGCCCCAGTGCCCCCAGTGCCCTCCCGAGGCCCGTGACTCTGCGGGGGGGTGTCAGAGCCCAGCAAGGCGCGGCCCAGCTGGTCGCCCCAGCGCAGCACGTGCTGCAAGGTTTGCTGCAGGGCAGCCCCCACCGGGGGGGCAGGGACCAACCCACCCATGAAGGGTTGGCCCCCTGTGCCCCCCACCCTGCCCAGAGCATCGGGCGGGGTCTCATCCTCCAGGCTGTCCCCTGAAGCACCGCTCTGGACCCCCAGAGACCCCCGCACAGGGACGGGGGGACAGCCAGGGGACAGCGGGGACTCCAGCCGGCGGGACAAGGGCCGGACGTCCACGGAGAGGTGGTGGTGCTCAAAGAGCAAGTCCAGGTGGAAAGTCAGCACCGAGAGGGGCTGGATGAGCAGCAGAAGCTCGTCAGCAAGGTGGGGAAGAGGGCCTTGGCTCAGGGCAAAGAAGGCCGAGGGTGAGTAAAGCACGGAGATCACACCTGTGGGGACAGGGACAGGTGAGGCAGGTGCAGAATGGCCCCTGTCCTTGTCACATCCCCCCCACCAAGGGCCACCAAGGGCCACGTCACTCAGAGCACCCTCTGTGCTGAAGATGCACCGTGGAAAATGATCCACCATGGAAATTCCAGCCAAGCAGGGATGTATCCCAAGCCCAGAGAGGGATTTTCAGCCTGGCAGGGAAGGGAGCTCCTGGGCACCGTGTCCTTACCTGGGCTCTTCTGCAGGTGAGATATCCACAACTCCAGCTGTTTAATGCTAAACAAGTCAAAGGAAACCCAAATTAGAGCCTCTGGGACAGCTCCAACCTGCAGTGGCGGTGGGGCTGGCGGGGACAACACCACTCACTTCAGAAGGCCGAGGATGAAAGCGTGGAACTTCTGCCTGCTGCTGCTCAGGGGTGCCAGCCCGGCCACGTGCCAGCACAGGGCGTGCAGGGAGCGGCTGCCAGGGCCTGCGGGTGCAGAGCAAAGACACTCACTGCCCTGGCACAGCAGCACTCCGGGCACCTGGGCATGCCCCCAGCCTCACCTGTCTTCACCGAGGCTTCCACCACGCTCCAGGGGGAGTTTTTCCTCTGGCCCGTGATGACATCCTTCTGGAAGGGCTTCAGCCCGTCCTCCACCAGGGCGTAGAGCGCGGGGCAGAGGGTGTGCAGCAGCAGGTAGCCCACGTCGGGGTTGAGCCGGCTGTCCCCCAGCTGGGCCTGAGGGAGGCACCGGGAGAGGGGAGGGAGGGGAAGGGCAGCACCCGACCCTGATTCTGCTGCGAGGGATGAGGGGATCCCCAAATCCTTCCTGCCCAGCCCAGCCCAGCTCTCACCTTCTGCACCAGGTTCCGTGCCGTGCTGAAGTGGGCGATGACCTTGTCCACAGCGGAGCTGACGGCGACCAGCAGCGCTGGGGACAGGGAGAGGAGCAGGGAAGGAGAGGAGCAGAGAAGGAGAGGAGCAGGGAAGGAGAGGAGCAGACAAGGAGAGGAGCAGGGAAGGAGAGGAGCAGAGAAGGAGAGGAGCAGAGAAGGAGAGGAACAGGGAAGGAGAGGAGCAGGGAAGGAGAGGAGCAGACAAGGAGAGGAGCAGAGAAGGAGAGGAGCAGACAAGGAGAGGAGCAGGTGAGGAGAGGAGCAGGGGAGGAGAGGAGCAGGGAAGGAAGGGTCAGCGTGGAGGGACCCGCCGGGCACCACCACCGGACCCCGCAGGTCGGGGACCCTCGGGGGCAGCCGCGTTCCCGGATCACCTGCCGGGAGCGGGCAGGGCGGAGCCCGGTGCAGGCAGCGCTGCCGTCCCTGCTGCACTGTCCCTGCGTGTCCTTCGCTGTCCCTGCCCCAGCCCAGGACACCGACCCGCACCCCCTGACCCCGCGGCTCCCGCTGCCCCCTCCCCTCCCGCCCCGTTCTGTCCCACGCCCCCGCGGGGGCTCCGGGCAGGACTTGCCCAAACCTTTGGTTTGCTCGCCATGGGGCCCCTCCGCTCTTCCCCCGCCGGGCCGGGCGGCTCCAGCGGCGGCTCCAGCGGCGGCTCCGGGGACGAGCGGCTCGGGCCTGGCTGGAGAGAGCGGGGCAGCGGGGTCAGGCGGGGCGGCGGCTGCAGCGCTGCCCGGGCCCGGGGGAGGAGCGGGGCCGGCGGCGGGGCCCGGCTCGCTCCGGCTCATGGAGCCGCGGGCCGAAGGGCGGCGGGGCCGGGCCGGGCGGGGAGGAAGCGCTGGGAGCCGCGGGGCGGAGCGGCACCGGGACAGCCCCGGCAAGTCCCGGGCGGCGCCGGGCGATGCGGCGAGACCCCGGGATCTCACCGTGCCCGGCCCGGAGCGGCACCGGGACAGGCCCGGAACGTCCCGGGTGATGCGGGGGGACCCCCGGGTCTCGCCGTGCCCGGCCCGGAGCGCCCCGGGATCGCTCCCACCGCCCGGAGGTGCGCAGGTGGCCCCGCAACCCCTCGGCAGAACCCCGGAGGGAGCCGGACTCACCCCCCGTGCGGGTCTCGTCTCCTCTCTGGGCCGCCCGTGGCACCGCGGGGTCCCCGCCGGGACCCCCGAGCCTCCGGAGCGGGGCAGCGCCCAGCCCCTTCTCCCCTGGGGGCAGCCCCCCCTTCTCCACGTCCCTCGGCTGCCCCTCCGCGATGGGCTGAAGGCTGGGCCGGGGTCTCCTTCTCGGCTGGTGGCCGTCGCTGGGCGCCAGCAGCTGTGTCGCCCCCAGGGATGCGGGGGGCCCCGGGGGCACAGGGGGGTGCTGGGCCGGCTCTGCCCGCTGGCCCTTGGGCTGCCGGGCGGCACTGCGGGACCGCAGCTCCTTGAACGTGGTCACCTCTCTCTGCCTGGAGCCGGGAGGCCTGGCTGGCCCGTCCTGCTGGGGCTGGGGCTGGGGTCGCTCCTGGCCCGCGGTGCCGGAGAGCAGCTCGCTGCTGGGGGGCAGCTCCGTGTCAGGCGAGAACACGATCAGCCAGTCACTGCGGTCAACGCGGGCCTGGGCGAGCGGGGGCCCAGCCGCGTTCCTCTTCCTCCTCTGGGCCAGCTCGTGGAAGGAGGTGATGGTCTTGGTGGCCGCGTCTCTGCAGAGCTCCCCCGGGCCGGCCTTGGGCTGCTCCGCCCTGTGCGCGTTCAGGACCTGCAGCCGCCGCCGGGGCCGGGGGGGCACGGGCGGGGGGAGCCCACCGGGCCGGGGCCGCGGCTCCGGAGCGCTGCTCGGGATGCCGGCATCCCGCCGCTCCGGCACGGGCGGCGGTGCCGGGGGCGCGGCATCGGGCTCGGGGAGGGGGTTGCAGTTGGGGTCTAGGTCGGCGCAGGTGCCGGTGGTCTCCGGTGCTGCTGTGCCGGGAGAGAGCTCGTCGCAGTGGGAATCGAGGGAGTTGTTGCTGCAGAGGCTGTCTGGGCTCTTGCTGGCCGCGGCCGTGGCTCTCGGGGGCACCGGGGAGTTGTGGTTGGCGTCTGTGCCATGGCACGTCCTGTGCTGGTCAGCCAGAACCTCTCCATCAGCCAGAGCCTCTCCATCAGCCAGAACCTCTCCATGCCAGGCATTTTCTGTGGCTATGACGTTCAGCTGCTTGTCAGGGGACTGGGACTCTGCTCTGGCAAACTCCTTGCAGTACACCGAGACCGGGGAGTCATCCAAGCTGAAATCCGAGCAGCTACTGACAGAGGAGGAGGAGGAGGAGGAGGAAGAAGCCAGATCACAAGGGGGATCACAAGGGGAAGCCGCCTCCTCCTCGTCTCCGCTGTGCAGGCAGGGGAAATCCTCTTGGTTCTGCAGCCCCAGCGTCTCCGGCTCGGGAGGGTGGGACTCACAGCAGCGGCATTTCACCGAGGCATTGTTGGAATTGGCATCCACTGGCTCCCGGTTCTCCGGGCACTGGGTGCAGCCCGTCTGCTCTCCCCCAGCCGTGGAGCCATCCTGGAGCTCGGGGTGCCGGGAGAGGTGCAGCCCCAGGGAGATGTGCTGCAGGTGGATGTGGTTGAGGTTGCACAGGAGGCCTTTCTTTGGAGCCAGCATGGTGCTGCCTCGCTGGAAGTGCCAGGGCTCCCAGGAGAGGCCAGCAGCTCCTCTCTTCACACCATCCAGCTCCCTGCAAGCACCAAACACCTCCTGGTCAAGGCAGAGCACAGCGGGACAAACCTGGAGAGAGGCACAGCCGGGGGAAGAGGGACGGCAGTGACCTTGCAGCAGGGTTAGAGAAGGGGATGTGCCCGAGGGAGGGGCTGCCCCGCAGCTTCCTGCCAGGTTTGGGGCTCTGCGGCCGGGCAGGGACTGGGGGCAGCCGCTGGTCCCTGGAGCACGGCCTGGGAATGATCCGGGGCTGGATTCCCTCCGGAGGGACGGCAGCATCTCGGGGATGCCGTCAAGGAGAAAACGCCCTTGGAGCCTCGTCGAGGCGGGGACGGGTGAGGGTTGATGCTGTCCTGGCTGGGGGCGGTGGCACCACGGGTGCTCAGGGACCAGGGCTTGGCCGGAAGCCCCCGGCCCTGGGAATCGCTGCAGAACCGGCACCGCACCCCCGGGCCCGGCTTTACCAGGGGGGAGCTCCGGCCCCGAGCACCTGCTGGAGGCTCCGGGCAGGGAACGGGCAGCGGAGAGCGCGGGAGGGCGGCTCCGAGTATCATCCAGCACCGAGCATCCTCCAGCACCGAGCACCCCCCGACCCTGAGCATCCTCCAGCCCCGAGCATCCTCCAGCCCCGAGCATCCCCGGCCCCCGGCATCCCCCCCCCGAGCATCATCCAGCTCCGAGCGTTCCCGGCCCTGAGCATCCTTCAGCCCTGAGCATTCTCCAGCCCCGAGCATCCTCCAGCCCCGAGCATCATCCAGCTCCGAGCATTCCCGGCCCTGAGCATCCTTCAGCCCTGAGCATTCTCCAGCCTCGAGCATCCCCGGCCCTGAGCATCCTCCAGCCCCGAGCATCCCCCGACCCTGAGCATCCTCCAGCCCCGAGCATCATCCAGCTCCGAGCATTCCCGGCCCCGAGCATCCTTCAGCCCTGAGCATCCTCCAGCCCCGAGCATCCCCGACCCTCAGCATCCCCCGGCCCCAGGGCTCGCACCGGCGGCCCGGCAGCAGCACCGGCCCTCCTGGGCGCGGCCCTCCCCATCCCCCCGCAGCCCCCGCCCGGCTCCATCCCCTTCCCCGTCCCCCGCTCACCTCGGCGCTGCGGCGGCGAATGCGGCTGCGGGAGGGAGGGAGGAGGAGCCGCGGCGCCGCCACCGCCCGCCGGGAGCCGCCCGGTCCCGCCCCACCGGCGGCGGGGGCGGTGCTGCGGGCATCCCCCCAGCCCGGGGGGCACCGGGGGTGGGTACCGACATCCCCCTCCCCGCCATCCAGCCCCCAAACGACAGCAGCGCCGCAAATACAATAATTTATGTTTATTGACACACGGCCGGGGGGGAGATGGCCGAACCGCCCCCCCCGACCATCCCATCGCGCCTTCTCCCAGGGCAGGGAGCAGCTCCAGCCCCCTGCCAGCCCCCTCCATCACTTCTGCCGCTTGTAGATCTTCTGGGCGAGGTCCAGGAAGATGTCCCTGGGCAGGCGCCGGGCGTGCTTCCCGATCAGCTCCTGCAGGCGCCGGTAGCTGCTCTCCTCGTACTCCAGGAACGCCAGGGGCATGCCCAGCGCGTCGTAGAGCTCCTTCACCTTCGCCACCTTCTGGGGCTCCTTGCAGCCGTAATTCTCCTGAGAAAAAACCCTGGAGTCAGTCAGGGCCCATGGCAGCTCACGGGGCAGGAGCTTTGTTCTCTCTTCTCTCTTTGTTCCTATGATGTTTCATGAAAAATCTTTTTGCTAGGATTTTTTTTCTCTTGGGAAGATGAGAAGTTTCAGAGGAAAAGAAGAACAATATTATCTGATGGCTTCTCCCTGTGTTTTGCTGCTTTGGAATGTGGCAGGTGCATCTTTGATTGGTTCCATGTGAATTGTTTTTACTCAATGATCAATCCCAGCCCAGCTGTGTCAGACTCTCTGGTTTCTCACAGGTTTTTATTATTCATCTTTTTTTTATCCTTCTGATCTATTCCTTATTTTTTAATATAGTTTTAGTATATAATTTAACATAATATAATATGATATCATACTATTTCTAAGAAATATGGAGTCAGATTCATCTCTTCCCTCGTCCTGGGACCCTCACAAACAACACCCCAACCCTTTTTTCTTTCTTCTCCTCCCAGCCAGGTGACAGCTCCTGGCACTCCAGGTGCACACCCAGGCTCTGTCAAGCTCCACAGTGCACTCACCTCAGAAAGGGAAGCTTGTCCTTAACATTTAGAGACAGTTGTGCTTCTTTAGAAGGACAGGAAGGTGAAAGTGCAGAGAACTGAGCAACTCAGAGGTAAAATGGCAGCATTTACCTGCAGGATGTGCCTCTGCTCTGGCGTGGCCCTGCGCAGACACTGCACCACCAGCCAGCTGCACTTGTTGTCCTGGATGTCAGTGCCAACCTTCCCTGTCAGGTCTGGGTCCCCATAGCAGTCCAGGAAATCGTCCTGTGTGCCAAAGCCAAGGCCTGAGTGCCACAGGCAGCACCTGGCTGTTCTATCAGCTTCTTTGAGCCGGGTCTCACAAGCTTTTGGAGGTTTGTAACACACCTAAGAGAGCTCAGCTACCTTTGGAGGTGTAAAAATCAGCAGGATGGCTTCTAGTGTAGTGTTGGAAACAAAAAAAGGTTTTATAAAAGGCAAAATAACAAACAGAAAACACGGATCCAGGTGCAAGAGGCTTTCCTGCCCCTGATAAAACACTTCACAAAAGCAATTAGTTTCTTTGTTCACTTCTTTTCTAAATAAATATTTTCTAAATAAATCTAATAAAATTGCCTAAGCGAGACTTTTTGGCTTCTGTCTAATTAGCTATCCTTAAGTCTGAAGTCCCCAAAGTCTTATGAAGTGGCTTTTTACTAAATCAGTGGAAGAAACTCCTGAGTTTCTTTCCTTTTTAGGAGGACAAAGGATAGTTTTGCCAGCCCATCACCAGGAGGAGACAAGCAGCCAGGGGCCTGAGGCAGCTCCTACCTGGATCTGGAAGAACTCTCCCATCTCCAGCAGGATGGCTTTGGCGTCCTCGTGCTCCTCCTTCCCGTCAATGCCTGCCTGAGGGGAGGGGAGAAACAACAGGGATGAAAAAGCCTTCCAGGACCTGGGATAAGGCCTTCCAGGACCTGGGGAGAAAGCCTTTCAGGGCCAGGGACTAAAGCCCTCCAGGACCTGGGAAAAAGTAAAACCTTCCAGGGCCAGAAATAAGATAAAGCCTTCCAGGACCAGAAATGAGATTAAGCCTTCCAGGACCTGGGACTAAATCCTTCCAGGACCTGGCCTAAAGTAAAGCCTTCCAGGACCTGGCCTAAAGTAAAGCCTTCCAGGACCAGAAATGAGATAAAGCCTTCCAGGGCCAGAAATGAGATAAAGCCTTCCAGGACCTGGGGCTAAAGAAAAGCCTTCCAGCACCAGGGGATAAAGCCTTCCAGGACCTGGGACTAAATCCTTCCAGGACCTGGCCTAAAGTAAAGCCTTCCAGGACCTGGGAAGAAAGTAAAGCCTTCCAGGACATGGGGCTAAATCCTTCCAGGACAGAAATGGGATAAAGCCTTCCAGGACCTTGGCATAAAGCCTTCCAGGACCTGGTGAGGAAGTAAAGCCTTCCAGGGCCAGGGCTAAAGTAAAGCCTTCCAGGACCTGGGGATAAACTAAAGCCTTCCAGGAGCTGGGGATAAAGTAAAGCCTTCCAGGACCTGGGAAGAAAGTAAATCCTTCCAGGGCCAGGGGATCAAGCCTTCCAGGACCTGGGGCTAAAGTAAAGCATTCCAAGTCTGGGGCTAAAGCCTTCCAGGACCAGAAATGGGATAAAGCCTTCCAGGAGCTGGGGATAAAGTAAAGCCTTCCAGGACCTGGGAAGAAAGTAAATCCTTCCAGGGCCAGGGGATCAAGCCTTCCAGGACCTGGGGCTAAAGCCTTCCAGGACCAGAAATGGGATAAAGCCTTCCAGGACCAGGAAAGAGGCAAAGCATTCCAGGACCAGAAATGGGATAAAGCCTTCCAGGACCTTGGCATAAAGCCTTCCAGGACCTGGGGATAAACTAAAGCCTTCCAGGACCAGGGAAAAAGTAAATCCTTCCACCACCAGGGGATCAAGCCTTCCAGGACCTGGGGCTAAAGTAAAGCATTCCAAGACATAGGGATCAAGCCTTCCAGGATCTGGGGATAAAGTAAAGCTTTCCAGGACCTGGGCTAAAGTAAAGCCTTCCAGGAGCTGGGGATAAATCCTTCCAGGACCAGGGAAAAAGTGAATCCTTCCAAGACATGGGGATCAAGCCTTCCAGGACCTGGGGACTGAGCCTTCCAGGACCTGTCCCCCAGGCCAGGCTGGCAGCAGGTGAGGCCCCTCCTGAGCTGCTCCCAGCACTCACCATGTACATGGCTGCAGCCACGGGCAGGTAGAAGGAGTAAAACGCTGTCTTGTACTTCACAATGGCCTTGTACCTGTGCCAGAGGAAGCAGGTGAGCCCCGGGGGGCAGGGGCTGCAGGGCACCCCAAAAACCAGCCCCGGGCCACCCTCTGCAATGTAGGAGCTGCAGGGCACCCCAAAAACCAGCCTCGGGGCCACCCTCTGCAATGTAGGGGCTGCAGGGCACCCCAAAAACCAGCCCCAGGCTGAGTCTCTGCAGGGCAGGGGCTGGAGAGCACCCCAAAAAGCAGCCCCAGGGCCACCCTCTGCAGGACACCCCAAGAAGCAGCCCCAGGGCCACCCTCTGCAGGACACCCCAAGAAGCAGCCCCAGGGCCACCCTCTGCAGGACACCCCAAGAAGCAGCCCCGGGCTCTGCCCCTCGTACCGCTGCTCGCTGAACCTGCTCAGGTCCACCTGGGAAACCGGAGCAGTGATGAGGTCCAGAGTCTGCCCCAGCTCGGTCTGGTAGCCTGTCTGCAGAGGAAGGAAAGGATCTGTGGCCTCACTGCAGCTTTCCAGTGCTCAAAGGGGTTGTAAAAAATAAGGAGGATGATGTGTTGCACGGGGAGAGTAAGATAAAGGGTGATGGTTGTGATAGATCAGTGATTTCGATATTGGAAGGAATTTCTGGCTGGGAGGGTGGGCAGCCCTGGCACAGCTGTGGATGCCCCTGGATCCCTGGCAGTGCCCAAGGCCAGGCTGGACAGGGCTTGGAGCAGCCTGGGACAGTGGGAGGCCTGGGAATGTCCAGCCTGGAGAAGAGAAGGTTGTGTGGAGACCTCAGACCTTGCAGGGCCTGAAGGGGCTCCAGGGAAGCTGGAGAGGGACTGTTCATCAGGAACTGGAGTGACAGGACAAGGGGAATGGGTTCAGACTGGAAAAGGGGAAATTTAGGTTGGATATATGGGAGAAATTCCCTGTGAGGGTGTGAGGCCCTGGCACAGGTGCCCAGAGCAGCTGTGGATGCCCCTGGATGTGCCCAAGGCCAGGCTGGACAGAACTTGGAGCAACCTGGGACAGTGGGATGTGTCCCCATGGCAGGGGGGTGGAACAAGATGATCTCAAAGGTCCCATCCAACCCAAAGCAATCCGTGACCCCACAATCCATGCACCCAGCCCTCCAGGAGCATCCCAACCCCACAGCGCAGAGCCCACACCCTGCTTCAGCTCCTCTTTGGCTCTAAAGGCAGAGCGTGCCCAGGAATTTCAGGAACACATCAGAAAACGTGCCCAAAAACTCAGCAAGGGCTTGGGGAGGCAGGCTCACCTGCAGGAAGAGCTCCAGCAGGTGCAGGTAGTAGGGCTGCTGCCCACAATAGCTCCTGAGCAGCCGGTACACCGAGGACTCCAGCAGGAAAGCGTCATTGATGGCGTCCAGCCCGATGCCCTCCTGCACCAGGGAGGCAGGGGGGTGTCCCAAAGCCTCCTGACCCCCAGGGGACACCCCCCAGCCGTGAGCACCCCCTCCTGAACGCTCTCACCTTCTTGTACCAGCAGAGCTGCCCCCGGCGGGTCAGCGACGCGTCCATGATGTCGTCGGCCACCAGGAAAAAGGCCTGGAACTGAGGGGGGCTGCCTTAGGGATGGGGGGACCCCCGGGGGGCACAGCCCCAGGGGTCCCATCCCCTGAGGGTCCCAGACCTCCGGGGTCCCATCCCCTCCCCAGAGAGGTTCCCAACCCCAGAGGGTCCCAGCTCCCAGGGAAGTCTCCCCAGCCCCAGGGGGGGGTCCCATCCTCTGGGGGCCGGGGGTCCCATGCCCACGAAGGGGGTCCCATCCTCCAGGGGGGGGTCAGGAGGGGTCCCACTCTCAGGGGGGGTCCCATCCCCGAGGGTTCCATCCCCATGGGGGCCCATCCTCCAGGGGCCGGGGGTCCCATCCCCAGAGGGGTCCCACCCTCAGGGTGGCTCCCACTCTCAGAGGGGGGTGCCATCCCCAGAGGGGTCCCATCCTCCCGGGGGGGTCCCGCTCCTCACCAGCTCGATGCACCAGCCCACGGCCAGGGCGCGGCGCAGGCTCTCCGGGTCCTGCCGCTCGGGGCCCGCCAGCCGCCGGAACGCGGCCACCACCGTCAGCCCCCGGTTGCACTTCCCGCCCGGAGCGTTGTACTCCAGCACCTGCGGGAGCGCGGCCAGGTGAGCAGCCCTTCCCAGCCCCGGTCCCACCGGCCCGGTCCCGCCGCCCCCTTCCCGTTCTCACCTGCTTCAGGCGCGCCACGGCGTCTCCCACCTCCGCGTGTCCCAGCATGTCCTCCGTCAGGTCGCGGACGATCTGCGGGAAGAAGGCGTTGAACTCCTGGAGCTCGGCCGCCGCCCTGGCCCCGCTGCCATCGCCGTTCATGGTGCCGCCTCACGCTCCCGCCGCCGCCGCCCGCGACCTCCACAGCGCCTCCGGCCCCGCCCCCGCCCCGCCCTGTGGGGCAGTTATGGGGCACAGAGCAGTTATGGGGTGTGCTGCAGACTGTGCGGGTGCTGTGCAGGTGTGGGTGCAGGGCAGTTATGGGGTACAGAGGTTATAGGGTGCAGAGCGGCTGTGGGGTGCAGAGCAGTTATGGGGCGCAGGGAATTTATGGGATGTGCTGCACACTGTGTGGGTGCAGGGCAGTTATGGGGTGCAGGGCAGGTGTGGGGTGCAGGGCAGTTATGGGGTGCAGGGCAGTTATGGGGTGCAGAGCAGTTGTGGGGCACAGAGCAGTTATGGGGTGCAGGGCAGTTATGGGGTGTGCCGCACACTGTGTGGGTGCTGTGCAGTTATGGGGTGCAGAGCAGTTATGGGGCACAGGGCAGTTATGGGGTGCAGAGCAGTTATGGGGTGTGACGCACACTGTGTGGGTGCTGTGCAGGTGTGTCTCTGTGCAGGTACAGGGCGCAGTACGGGTGTGGCGGGTGGGTTTCACCACACGCCCGTGTGCCCCCTGGTTCCGGGGGGTCCAGCTGCCCATCGACCCTCGAGGGGACGCCGCAGGGGTGACCCGGGCCGGGCACACGCGGTGACACCTTCCCGCTGCTGCCCGCAGCTCCCCGCCCCGCAGCTTGGCTCCCGCCCCGAATCCCCTAATCCCGGCTCACCCGCGTTAATTAATCTCTGTGGTGCCCTCTAATCCCCCTCCCGCCGCCACCGGGACGCGGGGGCTCGGGGCACAGCCTCCGGCTCCAGGCCGGGTGTCCTTGGGGAGGGGGAACCGGGGACGGGCGGGGGGCTCTGCCCGCATCTCCGGGGCTCTGCGGGACCCTCGTGTCCCGGCGCTTTGCCCCCAGCCCCGGGCGGGCAGCGAGGCTCCGCCGTGACCCGGGGGTCTCTCTGCCTCGGCCGCCAGCCCTGCCGATGGACACAGACTCGGTGGAAGTGTTGGAATAGCGATAGGAAATATGCTGGAATTCATTCCCAAAAAATGCTCTTTTTGCCCTGCGCCCCCTTAATCAGGCTGGCTGCGGTGTAATCTGAAATAATCAAATTAGAGAAAAACTGTTAATCAGCGCTGAGCTCTTCGTGTGTCACGGAGCCTAATTCCTGCGGGGAGCGGGGGGGGGGACCGCCAGCACCGTCCTGCGGGCCGGGACTGCCCGGTAACGGGCAGGGGCTGCCCGGTAACGTGGGGCTGCGGGCAGGGGCTGCCCCGGTAACGGGCCAGGGCTGCCCCGGTAACGATGGGCTGTGGGTCGAGAGACTGTCCCGGTAACGGGCAGGGGCTGCGGGCCGGGAGACTGCCCCGGTAACGGGCAGGGGCTGCCCCGGTAACGTGGGGCTGCCCCGGTAACGGGTCAGGACTATTCGGTAACGTGGGGCTGCAGGCCGGGGCTGCCCCGGTAACTCAGGGCTGTGGGCAGGGAGACTGCTCCGGTAACGGGCAGGGGCTGCCCCAGTAACGATGGGCTGTGGGTCGAGAGACTGTCCCGGTAACGGGCAGGGGCTGCGGGCAGGAACTGTCCCGGTAACGGGCAGAGGCTGCCCCGGTAACTCAGGGCTGCGGGCAGGGGCTGCCCGGTAACACGGGGCTGCGGTGGCGAGACCGGGCAGGGCACAGCGCGGTGGCCACCAGCACCTGCGTCCTGCCAGCCACCGTGTCCCGCCCGGGGGGCAGCGGCAGGTGACGAGGGCGCGGCCAGGGCACGGCTGTGCCCCGAGACCCGCGCCCGGTGCCGCAGTGCCGGTGGCTCGGGTGCCCCGGCCCACCTTGCGCTGTCTGACCTTCATTTAATCGCGTTAATGCCTCGAGTGCTGCTCTGCAATCAGGCGGTATCAAACCCGCCCATCCCCCCGGCAATAAAGGGAACGGAGATGGAAGGGGAAAATAACCAAAGATTAAACATTAATCTGCCCACGGCCGAAAGGGACCGGGGTGGGCGGGAGGGGACCCGTTGTCTTTGGGCTCCTGCCACGCCACCCAGGTCTGTGGGGCCCGGGGGAGGCCCCTCGGTGGCTCCCGAGGGTTTCCCGGCTGCTCCCGGCTCTGCAGAAGGCCAGGATTGGAGCTGGGGTGCTGCAGCATCCCCCTGTCCTTCCTCATCCTCGCGCAGGGAGCTGTGGGGTCGCAGGAGGTGCAGAAGGAGTTTCCCCCAGACCAGCTCAGAATCTCTCTTTATTATTTAAATCCGTTATGTACAAGGACCAAAAAATAAAAAAACGCTCTTAAATTCTCTGCGATATGAAAACTACAAGCTCTGTACATGGACTGCCGTGAGTGCAAGAGTGGAGGATCATGGTCTTTGGTGGCTAAACTTGCGCCCGCGCACCCCCAGCCCCTCCAGCCTCCCCCGGGGTGGGCACCGGGCCACGGGGTGGGCACCGGGCCACGAGGTGGGCACCGGGCCACGGGGTGGGCACCGGGCCACGGGGTGGGCAGCGGGCCACGGGGTGGGCAGCGGGCCACGAGGTGCCACGGCGGCGGGGACAGGAGCGCAGGGTGGCTCTGGCTCCCGACACGGGGCCGGGCGGTGGCAGCTCGGTGCTGTCCGAGCCGGCCCGCACGCTCTGCGGGGCGCTGGGGTGACCGCTAAGACATTGACATCACGCAGTGTGAACACAGCCCGGGGACTTGGGACAGCGCGGCTCCGCTGCAGGTCCCCGCCCGACGGGGACGCACCGAGCGCGGGGATGGAGCGGGACGAGGGGGTGAGCAGGGCAGGGCGGTTGAAATCCATGGGAAAAGGCAGTGCAGGATATCCCCTCTGGCAGGCACTGCCGGGATTCCTGGTGGGCTGGTGCTCCCAGAGCAGCTCCGCACTGCTCCCGACGCCCCAAAACACGAGGGTGGAGAACGGGACACCTCACTTCGGGAAGGACCGCGGGGAACGAGACCTCGCCCGCTGCTCTGGGGGGTCCGGCGGGGTCCCGCTCAGCCCCAGAGCTCGAAGACAAGCCGGGGTTCCTGACTCCGGGAGTGGGAAGCAGCTGGCGCAGCGCGGTGGGGACGGAGGGGACGCTACTCTAACCAGGACTGAACATGGCTGGCCCAAAGCGACACTGGAAGCAGAGCTCGGCTGCTTGGCAGAGCCACGACTCGCACACACATTGCACACTACTGTCTCTGGAGGGGGGGGAGTGGGGCATCTGTGGGGACCCCGGGCTCCTGTTGGACGGGGGGGTGACCCCACAGCCCCACACGTCACCCAGGCGCTGCCCGGGATTGGCATCTCATTGTGGCAGCCTTTTGTTCCTGTGGCACCGGTGACTGGCATCTCCAGGTGACCTGGGAATGGGACTGCAGCGCAGGGCAGGGGAGCAGAGCCCGGGCTGAGCATCCTCCTGGAGCCACAGGCAGTGGGGTCCCCTTGGAGTGACCCTCTGAGCATCCTCCTGGAGCCACAGAAGGGTCATCCCAAATGATTTTCTGGACATCATCCTGGAGCCACAGGGGGGTCCCCTTGGACTGACTCTCTGAGCATCCTCCTGGAGCTGCAGGCAGCAGAATCCCCCCAGGCTGCCCCCATGGGGGCCCGTGGAGGGGCACAGTGCCCGGGTGTGGGGCAGAGCCCTGCCCAGCAGCACATCCCAACCTCACTGGCACTCAGCACCTCTGAGGCAAAACGGTCCCACAAGCTGGGGAGAGGGACTGGGGGGCTGCTCCTCTGCCCCCCAGCGCTGCCCCTAGGCACTCGTCACACCAGAGGAGCCCTGGTGGTCCTGGCACTCTGGGAAGGGGCAGTGCTGACCCCGGACCGCCATGCCCCTGCCACGGGCTCCAGCCTCCTCCCTCCACCCGGGCAGAGGACCCGGGGGGTGCCTCTGCCTCCTCACCCTAAAGGCAAAGGGGCTGGGCAGAGCAGTCTGGGGATCGAGGTGGGCATCGGGCAGCCCCTGCTGTGACAGAGGACGAGCTGGAGGAGCTGCCAGCGTCAGCCTGCCCCGAGGACAGGCTGTGGGACACGCGGCACAGAGCGTGGGGGGCCCAGCCCCCGAGGGGCAGTTGTGGGGAGCTGAGCTCCCCAGAGAGGCCAGAGTTTGGGCGAGGGCTCTGACCTGTCCTGTGCCTCCGGCAGGAGGGCAGAACTCACAGATGGTGATGAGCCAGGAGGGCAGAGCCCGGGCAGGGTGACCCCCTTGGGGCAGTCAGCAGAGCCCCCCTCCTCATCCAGCTGGGCCAGCTCTGGGGCTGGCGCATGCCCATCCCTGCCGTGTCCCCGTGCCTCAAACAGCCCCTCCACGGCCCCGGCTGGTGCCTCTCACCTCATTTTCCCTCCCGCACGGCGGGGCTGGTGCTCTGCTTCCCCGCCTCCTGCGCCGCCGGGATGCCCGGCTCCCTCCTGCCCGCGCGGCTGCCGACAGGACTCACATGTTGGACGGGAGTTTGGGCTTCGCCGTTTCCACCTCGGGGCTGAAGGCCACGGAGCCCTTGCGGGAGGGACCTGCCGCCTGCCTGGACGCGGAGCCCGGGGACTGGGGCGTGGGCGCTCCCGCGGAGCGGCCGGGCTGAGCCAGCGCTCCCGAAGGGTGTGCGGGCTGGCCGGGCATCCCCGCACACGGCTTGGCCAGCAGTCCGGCTACCGAGGGCGAGGACCTGCGGGCCAGGTTCCCTGCAGATTTCCTGCCCTGCTTCAAGGAGCTGCCGTCGGCTTGCTGGGCCACTTTGTTGGGAAGGGAGGGCTGGGAGGCAGAGAGGAGCCGGACATCCTGCGTGAGCCGCCCCACCGGCAGCCCCTGGATGCTCCTGTGCTTCACCAGCTGCTGGGGATGCATCAGGAGCGAGATGTGGGAGCCGGTGGCTCGGGACAGGCTGTAGTGGAGCGTTCTCCCCGGCGGCAGCGCCTGCTCCGAGCTGGGGGACGCAGCGCCCGCCGCTTGCTGCAGCAGCGAGGTGGAGAGCGAGGCGCCGCGGGACCGGGAGAGCTGGGGCTGGGGGCCGCCCGGGGGCTGCTTGGGCCCCGCTGGCATCTCCCCCCTCTGCGCAGTGCGGGGCAGGGGCTGCGCCCCCGGGCTGGGTCTCTGGCCCCCGCTCTCCAGCGGCGCCTGGGGCTGGACCATGGGCGAGGAAGGCGAACCGGCGGCCGGCGTGTGCAGGTGGGACGGAGCCCCGGAGGGAGAGCTCACGGAGGAGGGCCGGGAGCCCCCCAGGCTGGGCTGGGAGCGGCGCACCGGCTTGGTGAGCAGGGTGGCTTCGGGAGAGAGCGGGCTGGAGATGGAGGAGGGCGGCAGGAAGATGTGAGCCTGCAGGCTGTGCTGGTGGGTCAGCGCGATGGCCACGTTGGTGGTGGCGGCGGCTGTTTGCAGCGGGGCGTGCACCAGAGGCTCCCAAATCACCGGCTTGCCGCTCAGCTCCCTGCCCATCGCCATCTGCTGCAGGTCCTGGATGTTGTGGGCCATGTCCTGGTCGTGCTTCACGATCTGCTGGATCATCTCGTTGTTCAGGGGTCCCGAGCTGTGCTCGGCTCTCTTGCGGAGCAGGATGGAGTTCTTCTTCCCTGGAGGGGAGGCAGGAGTGTCACCGACCCTTGGGGACAGTGTGGAGGGCAGGGTGGCAGTGGGAAGGGACAATAAAACCTCGGAGTTCCAGGGGAAGCAAGACCCTGGGAAGGGTCCAGACTGGAGCAGTGGAAGCAGCAGGGACAAAACAGGAGAGTCCTGACTCCAAAGGGATGGGGGTCTGGGGTCCTGCTTGTCCTCCACAGGCAAGGGAGGGTGAGGACAAGCAGCTGGTCACTGCCAAACACTGCAGGTACCGTGCAGTGCAGTTACATCTTCCCAGGGAAGCCTGTCCTGTGGCACCGCCTGGATCTTGCTGAGGGGGAGAGAGAGGGCAGGCTCCTTCCTCATACTCCTCATCATCCTCATTGCTGGGCACCCACGGGGCTGGGGCACTCATGCCAGCTCCGTGACTCCACCACCTGTGGGTCTGGTGTCCCATGGGCCCTGGGGGTGGCTGTGCTGAGCCCAGGGGCTCACTCCATGGTGACCCACTCCATGGGGTCACTCCAGCCTGTCCTCCAGGAGGACACCCACAGGGCTAGGGCACTGTGATCACCTCATCCCAGCTCTGTGACTCCACCACCTGTGTGTTTGTGGGCCCATGCGCCCTGGGGGTGGCTGTGCTGAGCCCAGGGGCTCACTCCATGGTGACCCACTCCATGGGGTCACTCCAGCCTGTCCTCCAGGAGGACACCCACAGGGCTAGGGCACTGTGATCACCTCATCCCAGCTCTGTGACTCCATCACCTGTGGGTCTGGTGGCCTGTGGGCCCTGGGGGTGGCTGTAGAGCCCCCAGGGGCTCACTCCTCCTCACCTATGCGGTCCAGGCGGTCCATGGCCACGGTCTCGAAGGCCCTGCGCATCATGGGGTACTCCTCCAGCACCTCGTTGAAGTTGTCCACGGACAGGGAGTACAGGCGGCAGTAGGTGTCGGCTCTCACGCTGGCCGTGCGCCTGCCCCGCGTCAGGAGGCAGATCTCTGCAGGGACACGGGGCTGGGCTCAGGGGGACACAGCCATCCAGCCCCCTCCCAGCCCTGGAGCAGGATCAGGGCTGCCAGCACCCCAAAACCCTGCACAAAGCATGGCTCAGAGGCAGGGGCAGACCCCACAGCCTGTCTCCTTGGCCAGGCACAGCGTTTTCCTCCCTCTCCAGGCCATGGAGACACCCCCAGGTGTGGCTGCTGTGATGGCCTGGCCTGTTTCCCTCCCAGAGCTGTGCCTGTATCCTGTAAACTGGCTCAGATGTTCTGCTCTGACCTCCTCTCCTCCCTGGCCAGCAGTGGATGCTCCCTGTGCCCGTGCTCCCTCTGCCCCAGCCAGACAGAACTGGGGTAAAGACTTTGCCACTTTGACTGGATGCCAAGACTTTGGCACTGGGCAAGAGGAGATGAGCAGGCAGAAACATTAGGGATGCCCCAGCTTCTACTCGCAGGCAGCTTTTGCCCGCTACTCTGCCCACCAGCTCACCCCCAAAGTAGGAGCCATCAGACAGCTTTGTCTCCTTGTTGCCCTTGGTGAGGATGCTGACCACCCCGTGCTGGATGAAGTACATCTTTTTGCCCACGGTGCCCTCGCGGATGATGAAGTCCCCAGGCTGGAAGACCTCGAAGCGCAGCTTGGTCAGCATGGCTGTCACAAAGTTGGGGTCAGCGTTGGCAAACAGGGGCATGTTGGCCACCAGGTTGCGGCAGTTGAAGTTGATGATTTCCTGCGGGGTGAGGAGCAGCTCAGTGGGTGTAGCCACATTTCTCTCCACAGAGAAAAGCAAGGCACAACTCTTCCCAAGAATATTTCTGGGTTTCGCATTCTCTGAACCTCAGAGAAAGGAAAAACAATTCTTACCCCACTTGCTGTGCCTGTGTTGTGCTGAAGTAGAATGCAATATGGAAATTGTTTACCCAAAGTGATGGGGTTTTGTTTCCTCGGCCTGTCAGGGCCAGGTGTGTGTATATGTCAGGACTGTCAGATGACAGTCATGAGATATTGAGCAGTTGTGTACAAAGTTGAGGACTTGGCAAATTCAGTTTAGATGTAATGTAATATAGTATAAAAATAAGAAAAGTATTATTATTATAAAAATAAAGTTATAATAATTATAAATATTATAACAACACTATAATAAAATATCATTATATATTATTATATTAATATAATATAGTATAAATAATAAAATTATTATAATAAAATAAATTAATAACAAATTTTAATAGTATAATAAAATTATTGTAATAAAATTATTATATATATTATATTAATATAATACAGTATAAATAATAATTAAATTAATTAACCTTCTGATAGAGTCCTTCTCATCATTTCTCCCCACACAGGGGTCATCCTGTTTCAATAAGTGGGGAATCACCGAGCCTGGCCCCTGCCAGCACCAGCCCCTGCCCTGCAGGTCACAGCAGGGGAGGGTTGCCCTCACCTCTTTGAGGGGCTCGCTGAGCTCCCCCAGGATGTTCTCCTCGTCAAACATCTTGCCCTGGTAGCGGTGCTCGTAGTACTCGTGGATGCGCTGGCGCGTGTCCCCAGGCAGCTTGTGGAATGACATGTACTGCTCCACCTGCTTGTACTGTGGGGACAAGGGGAGTCACACAGGGCTCGGCTGGCACCGCCCGCGTGGCCGCATGATGTGTCCCTTCTCCTCAGTGTGTACATACAGACAGCCCTGCTGCAGTGCCCAAAGGGGGTAAAGGACACCCGTGCACTCAGGATGCAGCTGGAGCCAGGGCAGAGGGCAGGGTGGGGCCACGCTGTGCACAAGTGACCCCCAGTATGGACACCAGTATGGTCCCACTCTCAGTGGGCAGCCTGAGCTCCACACCCCGAGGGAGAGTGGCAAGGACAAAGATGCCAGCCTCTGGAATCAGTAGGGCACAGCAGCTGTGCTGAGCTGCTTCTGGAGCTGGACCCACTCATGCCAGGACTCTTCCCCCAGCACCCCGGCCCTCTCTTCTCCACCCACAGAATAATGAGGTTGGAAGAGATCTTGAAGATCATGGAGTCCAACCTATGCCCTAACACCTCAACTCGACTACAGCACCAAGTGCCATGCCTCTCATCAGGTACACACAGTCACCTGCCCAGGGACACAAAGGACACACCTGTGAAGAGCCTGGCCTGAGCCCAGCACAGCAGAACCACGGGAAATAACCACACAATCACAGAATAGTGAGGTTGGAAGAGACCTCGAAGATCATGGAGTCCAACCTATGCCCTGACACCTCAACTCAGAATCTAGACTACAGCACCAAGTGCCACGTCCAGCCTTTTTCTAAACACCCCCAGAGATGGTGATTCCACCACCTCCCTGGGAAGAGCATTCCAGTACTTTATTACCCTTTCAGTGAAACATTTTCTCCTAATATCCAACCTATCCCTTCCCTGATGTGGCTGAGACTGTGTCCCCACTGACCTTCTCCTGGTACTGGCGCCGGGACGAGTCCAGGGACTGGATGAGGGCGGTGGCGTGGCCGATGAACATGGCGTAGCAGGTGGCCCCCACGATCATGCTGAGCATGGTGAGCCACACGTCGGTCATGCCCTCGGGCGCCTGCTGCCCGTAGCCGATGCACAGCATGTGGCTCATGGCCTTGAACAGGGCGTGGGAGTACTGCTTGCCCCACGAGTTGTTCTGCACATGAGGGAGAGCGGGGCTGAAGGGTTTGGTGGAAGGTGCTGTGCAGCTGAACACCCCGGTCCCACCTCCCTGAGCTGGGGAGTCCAGAGACCCAGTGAGAAGAAGGCTCCTCCAAGGCCAAAGGGATGAGTTCTCCTCCAGGAAGAGGATTGTGAAGGCCTAAAGAGGCAGCAGGCCCTGCTCTGGGGAGGAGGCAGGCTGCTTGCCCCACGAGTTGTTCTGCACATGAGGGAGAGCGGGGCTGAAGGGTTTGGTGGAAGGTGCTGTGCAGCTGAACACCCCGGTCCCACCTCCCTGAGCTGGGGAGTCCAGTGAGAAGAAGGCTCCTCCAAGGCCAAAGGGATGAGTTCTCCTCCAGGAAGAGGATTGTGAAGGCCTAAAGAGGCAGCAGGCCCTGCTCTGGGGAGGAGGCAGGAGCCCCAGTGTCCTGTTCAGGAAACCTGAGGGATTCCCTCACTCCAAGGTGGGCTGAGATGGGAAGGTGATGCAAGGTTCCCTCTGCCCTATTTCACTGCTGTGACCACAGAGACAATGCTCACCAGCACATCTCCCAGCAGCTCCAGGTGGAGAGACAGGGAACCAAACCCTCTCCCCACCACGGCAGATCCCAGCTGGAACCACCCCAGTCTGGGCACTCAGTCTGGGCACTCACCACCATGTGGTTCTTGGAGACCCAGCAGTCCTCAGGGAAGTCCTGCAGCATGGGCACCAGGAACTGCAGGCAGCCATCCCAGTGGCACAGCAGCAGCATCATCCCGATGAGGTTGAAGATCCTCACCACGGCGCTGGCCAGGTCGTACGTCATGTGGAAGATCTGGGGAACAGGGCAGTGTAGCACCCCATGAACTCTCCCCACTTGCTCAATCCCCAAGCCCTCAGCCCTGGAAAAATTAACCACTTACCATAGAGTCAGCCCTCCCAAAGGGAAAAACACTCTTCCCCATGGACTTGGTGTCACAGCTTCCTCTGGTTTCTCCTTCCCCTGTCACTGGCCTGGTACCCCTGGTGGCCACCCCCCTACCCCTGGTAGCAGGCCCCTCTGCCCACCCCTTAGCTCTGCCCTCCACCCCTTCCCCTTTATAAGCTGCCTGCTGCACGTGGTTCATTCTCTTTTTCCATGGGTTTGTCCTTCGGTGACTGTGTTACCCTGCTGGAATAAAACCTTGCAAAAGAGCCTTTCTTGCCTCTATCTCCGAGCCAGCTGAGGTGAGTGTTGAGTGGAGGTTTGACTGCGTTGCCTGAATGTTAACTCAGCCTGCTTTTCGACAGGAGAGGCTTGCTGGGGACAAGAGACAGGCAGCAGCACCCAGCGCTTGAACACTCGCGTTTTTAGGGCAGGAGAGAAGGAGCTGCAGAGAAACTCTCCTCCTAGAACAGCCCTTGGAGCCCTCTGCCCCTCCAGACAGCTGTACCTGCAGCTGGGGGACCCCCAAGGAGACCCCCGAGGGGTTCTCACTGTTGTAGTGTGCTTTTATACTTTGTAACACTTCGTAATAGTTTTGGTTTTGTATCCCCTTCTTTTCTCCAAATGGCGTACCCCTTTTTGTACCCCCTTCCTCTACCTGTGTAATCATTCTCCTGGGTTGAGATCATTCCCAAATCCCCGCCCTGGCTCTCTGCCAGTCACTCAGTATCCCATCCCCTCTATCTAGAACTTTTGGTCCAAGTCGTCGAGTGATTAGTCTGAGACCAGGGGGCAGCCCCTCAAGTAATATTTTATACGCTATCCCAAATGTCCATCCCTAAGGTTGCATCCCTGGAGGGTCTTTTATGATATATATATATTATTATTATATATAATAATAATATATCTATAATTATATGTATAATTTTATATATAATATATATGTATGTTTTATATACAATATATATAATTTATATATAATATATATATGTATGTTATTATTATTATTATATGTAATAAGAGGGTCTCTTATTATATATACATCAGCAAATGTATCTGCCTTTGGTTTCCTCCCCCCCTTTAAATGTAACCTTGAGATTCCTTTTGTTTCACTCTGAGCACGGCGCACCACTGAGGTGTGGGGCTCCCTGAGGAGCTCCGAACAAACCTTGGACTGGCTCCCTGCTGAGAGCCAGCCTTTCATCCTCTACCGATGTCTCCTGTGTCTCTCCTGCTGCAAAGGTGACCAGCCCAGCTGCCATGGGTACCCTCGGGCCACCAGAGAGCGTCCCCCGCGCTGTCAGCCACTTTGGGGCTGCCCCCCGGTTGTCTCCTGACCCGGGGCTTGCCAGGGCTCCTGGAGGGCACCCAGAGGGGAGACACTCACCTCCTCCCACTGGTGGATGTAGCGGATGAGGCGCGAGAGGCGCAGCAGGCGCAGCAGGCTGAGGATCTTGGTGAAGCGCACGATGCGCAGGGCCCGCGCCGTCTTGTAGACATCAGAGTCCACCTGCGTCTCCAGGTCGACGATGAGGAAAATGTAGTCGACAGGGATGGAGGAGATGAAGTCGACCAGGAACCAGCTCTTCAGGTACTTCATTTTGATGGTGTGAGGGTCAAGGATGATCTCCGTGTTGTCCTCCACCACGATGCCTGTCCGGAAGTTCAGCACCAGGTCAGCCAAGAAGAAAGTGTCCGAAAGCACGTTGAAAACGATCCAGGGAGGGGTGTTCTCGTCCTTGAAGAAGGTGATGCCCACGGGCAGGATGATCAAATTGCCCACCATCAGGAGCAGCATGATGAGGTCCCAGTAAAACCTGCAGGGTGGGAATGCAGGGGCCGGAGCGGGACAGGCAGGACACAGTTAGAGAGCAAACAGGATCAAAGTCAGGGTCTGACCGTGCAGAGGACACACACACATCACTAACAGCCTGCTGCTCAGCTGGGACAGATGTGAGCAAAAATGAGGTGCAGAAGTCACCCTGTGTGGGAATGGGGGTGTAGGAGCTTGGCTGTCTCTCTCTCCACTGCAGGGCAGTGCATGCACACCTCTGCCCCCACCCCAAAGCTGCCACGTGCCCCCTGGAGATCTCCGAGAGGATGTGGGCTTTGCTCCCTTGAGGCTCCTTGTCATCTGCTGTCTCCCTGCCACCACCCGAGGTGGCTTAGCAGGATTTGGGATAAGCTTTGCTGGTTATGCAAACGGAGAGCCGAGCTCCTGGGGCAGCAGAAAAGGATCAGGGAGGCTGTGGTGGTGAGCCAGGCAGCAGCCAAGCAAGGAGAGACAGTGCTGGTGCCAGGGGAAGGTGGGAGGAAGGTCCAACCCTACAGGAGGTGCCAGCATGCACAGGGCAGGGTGAGGGCACTCCTCATCCACCTCCTTTAGCTGGGAGTGGGCAGGCTCAGAGGCTTTGGAGGGAAAGCCAAGAGATGCTGGTTATGTCAGGACAGCCAGCTGGTTATGTCAGGACAGCCAGCAGCCCTGTCACATGCAAGTGCCACCGGGATGTTTTAATTCTTCACACAGACACATCACCACTTTCTCCAGCAGCCTTGTGACTCCTGGGATCCCCCATCAGAGCCTTCAGAGCCCTTGGGAAAGCAAGTCCAGCTTTAGGTGTCCCCAGGCATCCCCAGTTCGTCCCAGCCCTGGCTGTGGGTGTAGGCTCAAATCTCCAAAGCTGATTTCAGGGCAGCTCTCAGTGCCCAGTGAATCCAAACCAGCTTTTACAGGTGGCAGAAGCCTGTGGGGATTTCCTACCCCACACTCATGGTGGGACACGGATACTGGGATCTCTGCTGCTGGGAAGGGAAGGAGAAGGGGAATGGGAAGAGGAAGGGGAAAGGGAAGGGGAAGGGGAAAGGGAAAGGGCAGAGGAAGGGGAAGGGGAAAGGGAAGGGGAAGGGAGGTCCTGCTGTCATGAGAGGCTCCTTCAGAGAGAGCTCCAGAGCCTGAGGGGAGTAGGGGGAGGCACCCTCTCCTCAAGGAGCCACCCCAAGGTCAGGTCCAGAAATGACCCAGGGCCAGGAGTGACCCCAGGGCTTTGAGGAGCCCACCCCAGGGCCAGGAGTGACCCTGGGGCTTCGAGGAGCCCACCCCAGGATTATGGTGACCCCAGGGCTTGGAGGAGCCCACCCCAGGGCCAGGAGCCTCTCCCATATTAACACCTTCCTGCCTGTGGCCAGGATTTGCTGGGCCAGGGAAGGAAATGAGGCAGAAGGAGCCTGACCCGGCTGAGGAATTGCCTCCTGCACCTCCACGCTGTGCCCTGAGAAGCTGAGCAGGGAAGCTGCCTGTCCCCACAGCTGCCCAAGCCTGCCTGGAGCTCTCGCTTCAGATTTAGGCTTAAGCTCTTTAGAACAGGCCTTGTCCTTCACTGAGTGTCAGGTTGAGCACTCAGGGCCCTGATCTCCACGGCCTTTATGTATCTCCCTAATGTGATAAACACCGGAGTAATCCCCCTGTCTGTCTACCTGCCAGCTCCCTGCACGGTGCTGCTTGCAGAAACCGCCCCTGCCAAGCTCCAGGCTCACAAACTTTGGGATGCTTTCCCTGAAAAAAGGGCTCCCAGGGCTGGGTGTCATGCTGGGGTGTGGACCCAGTGGTGAGGGGAGACGGCCACAGGTGCCAGGGAGCCACGGCGGGTGCTGGCTCCGTTCTCCAGGCTGGGGACATCATCCATGTCACAGCCTGCTGCGGGAGACGCCTGCCTGGCAGCTCCATTCCCCGCGGAGAAAGCCCACCCTATATGACTCAACATCCCCGTGACACCCAGTTCCTCCCACATCATCCATCCCCGAGCTCCCGCTGTGATCCCGGTGACACCGAGAGCCGGGCCCGGCTCCTCGCTGGGTGACCGGCCCCGCTCCAGCCGCGGGGAGCCGCGTCCCAGGGGGATGAAGGCTCCTGAGCAAATTAAAAACAGCATCGCGAAGGGCGGGGGGAGCCGTAAGGGCAGGCAAAGCCCAGCAACCCCCGCCTCCGCACGCCCGGGGCCGGGTCAGCGGAGCTCCGCGGCTCGGCGGAGCCGGGCTGCCCCGGGCACCGGGAGCACCGGGAGCCCGCGGGTGTGGGGCAGCACAGAGCCGTCCGTGCGGGCGGGATAATCCCAGACGGGAACGGGCTGGGGCAGCGCGGCCCCGGGCTCCGCCGGTGGCAGCCGCCTCCCCGGGCCGGTGCGGAGCCCCGGCTACCGGCACTTGTTGCCCCCACGGCGGCGGGGCCGCGCTCAGCACCACGGACAGCGGCGGAGCCGGAGCGGGGACCGGCGCCGGGAGGCGGCGCCGGGGCGGGGGTGGCGGGGCCCCGGTCCCACCTGAAGTCGCTGTAGGGATGGATAATCCAGGCGCCCGCCGACTTCACCCTCTGCCGCTCGATCTCCACGGCCCGGTGGCTGCCGAACATGCGCAGCGAGAACTTGTTCACGGCGGGCTGCAGCATCGCCCCGAGCTGCCGCTGCACGAACGTGCCCGCCGCCGCCGCCTCGCCCTCCGCCACGATCTGCTCCGCCGCCGCCGGCGAGGCCGGGGCCGCGCCCGACGCCCCCGCGGGCGCCCCCGCCGCCTCCCCGTCCAGCACCGGCGGCTTCTCCCGCGGCTCGGGGCTTCTCCGCGGCGCCGCCTCCATCCCGCCGCCGCCGCCTCGCCTCACGTTTCCTTCAAACGCCCTTGTCCGGGCGCCCTGCCCGTCGCCCCGCCGCACATGCCCGGCCCCGGGCGGGCGGGCGCTCCCTCGCCGCCCGCGGCCGCTCGCTCACCGAGCGCTCACCGAGCTCCGCCGGCGCCCGCCTGTTGCGCAC